>NW_021604665.1:9598080-9639313 GCF_004785775.1 Grammomys surdaster | reverse complement strand
GGAGGGGAGGGGAGGGGAGGGGAGGGAAGATAAAACAGGAAGATAGGTAGGAAGCTGGAGTTAGTCTGTCGTCCATAGTTTGCCTACCTTTGAACAAACAGAGCAGAGGCCAACAAGAAGCCTGCTTTAAATTATTACTGAATAGCAGAAAATTAGTCTTCCCCAGAGATGAGGCTCCTATTGGTCATCAGCCCTGAAATCACATACAAGCAAAACTAAACAGACTCAGCAAGTTGTATTTGTATATTTATTCACACACATACACACAGACACACACACAGACATACACACACAATTAAAGAAAAAGAAGCCATGAAGTTGAGAGGTAACAAAGGGGTAGGGTACATAGGAGGGGATAGATGGAGAAGAGGGAGGAGAAATTATATAATTATATATATATATATCTTTTTAATTACAAAAAGAAAAAAGTTAATGACAAATGTTGGAAAAGATGTGGAAAGGGGAACCCTTATTCACTGCTGGTAGGGTAAAAATCAATACAGCCATTATGAAAATCAGTATGGAGGCCCCTCAAAAAAATAGAAAATAAAAACTGTCCTTTGACCCAGCTCTTCCACTGATGGGCAAACCCAGTGGACTCAGTAACTTACCATTGAAACAGAGGCCATTCGTGTTACTGCTGTTCTATTCACCACTACAAGAAAAGGGAAACAACCTAGACGTCTAGTGGATGGATGGATGGATGGATAAGATGTGATACATTTGCAAAAATAAATATTGTTCATCTTTAAAGAAATCATAAAATTTGCGGGAAGTGAGTGGACTTGCCATGTATAATTTTAAGCAATGTGACAAACTCAGAAAGAAAAGAAAAACCCATCTTCCCCCTCACATGCACATCCTAGCCTATCAGGTACACACGTGTATATATTTGGATGACTGTGTGGGTATCGTGTAATATTTGCAAAGGAGACAGATGAGGTTAGTAGTCAGCGAAGAGGAAGGTTGGGATATAGACAAAAGGATCCGAGTCATAAAGATATATAATTCAATGTCTCTCTAGTTACAACTCGGTCGTGATGTTTTTTCTCTATGGTAGATAACTATATAAAATAAAATTGCTAGTGAAAGTGGAAAATCCTAAGTGAAGTTCTATGGCTTCAGAATGGTCATTCTAACAGTACAGGAGCTAGAGATGCATGGTCTTGGACCGGGCAAGTGTTTGCTTAAGTGGCTACCATAATCTAGCTGTGGAATATTTTAGTTGTGAATTCAGGAACAGTAAGGTGATTTAAGAAAGGCAGCCTATCAGTTGGGGGGCAGGGGTACAACTCAGCTGCAGCAGCTGCCATGGCCTGCCTAAAACTCCTTGGGGAGTCAAAAGCAAACCAGATCCTCGCACCTCTTATGCATGCCCAGGGCACCAGGCTCGCAGCTTCCATGTCTAGTAAGAATAACTGACCATGTCGTCCTACATCTCTGAGAGGGAGACAGATCCGCCTCCTTCAAACCTGGCCCCAGCGGCCAGTGTAGTGCCTGGCATCCTGAGAGGGTGACTGCTGAACAATCAACTCTTGCCCTTGCCCTTTTCAACGACGCGTTCAATGGCTTCCCGCTGCCCTCCCTGTACTTCATTGTGTGTGGCTTTCTTGCGATCTTGTTAAAATACGGAATCTGATTCGGGTCTCCGGGAGGGACCGAGACTCAGCATTTCTAATGAAATCAAGATGCAGAGGCTGCCCTGTCAGTGGTCTCACTTCAGAGGGAAGATTTGAGGAAACACAAAGACCTTCTAAAGCTGTGTGAGAGGAGGCCCCTGAATCCCTTTCCCAAACACGACTGATACAGAAACCCGGGACCCTGGGACCTCAGCATCGGCTTTCCCGCTGATGTTAAGAGAAGTCCCACGTGATGAGCAGCCAGGAAACTGTGCCTTACAGACCTCATTACATCTGTTATTTTAACCACCATGATCATTAAACTTGGAGATTTACCCCACGCAGCTCACTGTGGCACGCGGGGCACACTTTGACATTTAGGTCTAGCATATCCAGCCTCTCTGCTGTCCTTCAAAATCATTTTGTCTAACAAAGGAACGTCACAGGCTGTAAATCACAAGAATCCTTTACCAGGCAAAGCACTGAACGCCTCTGTCAGGCTCGGACTTGAAATGGGCCAGGGTCAGAATGTTCTAAATGCATGTTGTCCCAAAGGCTCCTGGCTGAAGCAGAAAGGATGGTTTGCATCAACATGGAATAGCTATACCTTGGAGCTGGGATATTAATTTGTTTGCCACAAACATCTTATCTTGAACGATGAAGAAATTAAGCCCAGAGATGTTGAGTGACTTTCTTAGAACCCCACAGCAAGCTATAGACAGGAACTAGAATCAATGTTAACTGAATTCTGACCCTGAAATCTTTCATTTCTGGGAATAATTCTGAGTTCGTGGCTGGCATAGGTTCATTCATTATCTGTTCCTTTCTACATAAGTACAGAAACAGAGAGGTAAGGCTTAAAATTTTTCATGCCAATGAAATAGTACGGAGATACCCATTGGAGTCTGTGCCTTGCCTTACAGGACCAGGCCATTTGTAGACTGTTAACTTCCTGGTGAACTATACACATGCTGCATCTGTAGTCATGAGCAGTAGAAACAGGATCAGGCCTGCACTCAAGATTAGACTTAGTCTTTCACAACAAGACCCAGCTAGCACAGCAATATACTGGAAACGTGCATAAGAACCCACTCTGATTGTGGCAGCCAAGACTGAATATTGGAACACAGAAGAAAAGGAAACAAAAGAAAAGAAGACAAAAGAAAAAAAAGAATCCACTCTAAGGGGCTGGAGAGATGGCTCAGAGGCTAAAGTACTTGCCTCGCAAGCATGAGGACCTGAGTTCAATCCCCAGGTCCCAGGTCCAATGGGAAACATTTCATTCTCAAAATTTTCTCTCTTCTTCTTGTTATCAGTAGCTTTAAATGCTAAGTGTTTTCCCCATGGGACCAAAAGATACCTAAGGATCTGCTGTAAGTGGAAATCCTGGGAAAAAAAATCTGGTATTGGCAGTTTTCTATTTGCTTCTGTGTACATTTTCAACATTAATGTGGGATATAAAGTTAAATAATGTGGGGATTGAAGGCTTCATGAACAAGCATCAACAGAACCCCTTCACAAACATTCTAAGAAACCTATACGTATCAGTGAATCCAGTGGAGAATGCAATCGTCTACCCCAGCGCACAGCACAGTTCCAGCAATGGAAAATCAAGCTCCTGGGTTCACCAATCTATGTCTGAATCATGGTAGAAATATGGACTCCTGAGTCTGTCTGCTCGAATTACACCTGAGCTTCGTCACCTAACCAGTGGGTAGCATTCAGGAAGCCACCACCACCCTCACTACCTTTAAACATTTTCATCAGCAAATGGGATTTAAAATGTCTCTGCTTCCAGGAGCATGTTAAAAGGATTAGACAGAATAATCCATGTAAATGCATAAAATGCAGTGACGGACACTTAGCAGGCACAAAACTGAGCCGTAAGAGGGCCGGTTCCCACCAGTCCAGCTCCTTCAGAAAAACACGTGTTTCAGAGGGAAACGGGATGGGATTGTTTACACATGTAAATTCCTGATCTTTTCGATCTACAGAATACAAGTAATGATTTTCTTAAATTAAAAGCAATTATAAACAGACCGCAGGGGCCAAGCAGGTTGACTCTCCCAACATGAACAGGTTACACAAGGCTAAAAGTAGATTAAACTCCTTCTCATTTCTTACTCCCTCATTCTTTCAGGGGGTTGGAATTGATTCAATCTATTTACAAATGAGATTATCTGTAGCCTGGGCTTGCCAAGAATTAAGTAACTGGATGATACAGTGTGACATTAATTTCTCTTCTGATGTGGTCAGGAGTAGGCCACTGGGCAGTTCTGCAGCTGCCAAGGGCCATTTGGCAGCTGTTTCCTTGAGCGGTTTGGCCTTGTTTGATTCGGGTCCCAGTGGCCAGGGTTGAGCAGATGGAGTCACGCTTTGCAGAGGAGCTGACTGTCTATCACAGAGGAGCTGAGCTTAGACCTGCAGTGGATTCTACAGGGTTGCCTGTTGTACACTCAGCACAAAAAGTGATGGAACACAATGTTGGCCTGGGGGAGGTGTGAAAATAAGACCCTGTACCTCGAGCTTGGACTGTCTCCCATGGTTGAAGGGCAAAAGGGTATAGAAAACCATCCTTGACCCCTATTGCTGACCAATATTCAAACTAGACAGAAAAGCAACAGAGGTGATTCTTCAAGACTCCTGGGTCATCCTGGTCTAAAAATACCAAGATAACAATGTGGACAATGGAGAAAGGAAAATTACTATACAACAGAAATCTCCTCTCCTGGAAGATATTTCCTCCACTCTCTGGTGGCCTTTTAGGAACACAGCTAAATGACACAGAAAATGAAAAGAGGGTTCTTTCCCAATATTACCCTTCTAAGTTTCCTTGCTTCATCTCCCTGCCTGCAGCAGAGAGCCTCGGGGAGCCATATAGAAACTCTAGGGAAACCAACTAGCCACTCTTCTGGGCTTATGGAGTTTGGCACCGAATCATCCAGTAGAGCAGTAATTAACCACAGGGCGCTATTTAAACCTAAATAAAGTTTCCAGTTCTCTCCCATGTGTTACTAGCTACATTCCCTAACCTTAAGAGTGGCTGTGACCAGCTGCTACCATGATGGACAATGCTGATATACAGTGCTTCTCTCATTATACAAAGTTCTGTCCCCAGTCTAGAAATGAGAACACAATCCAGTGAACACTTGGGGATGAAGAAGCACTGAGGAGATGGCCATGTCATGACTGGCTGCTAAGAAAAATACTTTAATGCTAGGTCTAAAAGCATTCAAAGACAGATAGACATATAAGCATAGTTAGGTAGATAGATAGACAGACAGACAGACAGACAGACAGACAGATAGATCCATATATACTTACATACACCTATATATACATCCATGGAGCTTAAAAGAGGTCCTATCATTGGACTTACTCTCTGTAGGTAAGACTGTAACAAAAGAAAGGAAATGGCCAAAAGAAGTATTCTAGAAATTTACTTTTTAAATGATTTGCCAAAAAAAGTACTTATCAGAGAAAAAAGATAAGATATGGTTTATACACACATAGGCAATGAAAAATACATCTCATTGCATAATAAAATTTAGCACCACTAATAGAGATAAAGAGGGTGCTTCCAAATACTAATAATATGGAAAATATTGTTTAAAGGATTGCCAAGTATCTTATACCATATATACACATATGTATGTGTGTTTGTGTGTGCGTGTGTGTTACATATATGTGAAAATCAAGGAGGAATCATTTGGATAAAGGACAGGAACTAATGAGACAAAGAGGGGGAGGAAGGGAGGACCAGAGAAGATAACGGAGAAAGAATATGGTCAAAAACCATGAAATACTTAAAGAAAATTGTCATTATGAAACACATGGTAAAATATACTGTACATGGCGGAATTAAAATTTCAATTTTTTTGTATTTCCCTGAAAAATGAATGTATATCTATGTTTTACCTACTCAAATACTTACTGCATACTGAGCACAGTTAGAGGCCAGTGCCTCCAAAGCATTCAATCCTGACTTCAATGTTGGGAAACAGAAACAAAGAGGGACAGTGTTGCCAGTCTGCAATCCCAAGCCATGTCCATTTTCCCTCTTGGACCCAGTAGCAATGCCCAGGGCTGACAAAGCAACAAGGAGAGTTTATATTCTTGACTAAAAACAGAAAAATAGAGACAAGGAAATTGATATCTCAACATACTGGGGATCGGAAAGTTACAGACATAAGAAATAAGAAGGAAGCTATTCATGACGTTCCTGGAATGAGTGGAGATTTCCCAGGGATATGGAGACAACTCTCTTCACTTTCTCATGATCTTTCCAGTCATCACTGTGGCAGTTGTCAACACCCTGGAGGTGTCATTCGGCTTCCAGGAGGTAATATGGTGACGTTTGTTTAGAGGTTGTTGGGTATACACTCTGGCAGCCATCTTGGATCCAACTTCTTTTGCCCAGCCTGAAAATGAGCTGTTGGCCAGTAGGCATCTTGTTCTTTGAGACGATTAGGTTTAGGGTAGGGTAGAGCTTAGCAAAGTCTTGTGGTCAGTCAGCAGAGGCTTAGGGCAGAAAACAAGCTCCCCTCTTATCCCTCCCCTTGTTCCTGACACATGTTGATCACTATTTTAAACTTGAATTTGAGCGTCATTAACAGAACCATTACTGAGGAAAACCTTGTCCCTTACTAATCTTGCACAGGGTTGGCTATGGCCTGGTTACAGGTCTGGCTGTTCATAGCCCTGGAGTGATTATCATTTGTACCTTTTTGGCCTCTAGCCTTTCACTTAGAAATGAGACCAGACAGGCCCAATGAGCAGAAGGAGTTGGGGAGCCATTAGGAGTCTCTAAGGGACAAAGGCAGGTAATGCCTGGTAGTTCCTCTTTAACATGTTGTAAGTATTCAGGCCTGAGATGGCTGGAGTTTAATCATCAAGACAGGTTAATTTTTCTAAAAGCCTAAAGGCTCCCTCTTCCTTCTATGATTCTACTTGTGTTTATATAAAAACTACAGACAGCGTTGTGTGTCCATCACAGTTTCATTTAATCTTAGAGTAGAAAGAATCATTACAAATCCTGGGCCATAGCTTAGAAAAACTAAAAATAAAACAAAACAAAAAAAAACAACAATAACAAAAAACACAACCTGGCAAAAACAAACAAGTAAAGATGCCAAATAAAGATGTTTGTGTTCCTATGTGACTTTTGAGTGATTAAAAACCACAGGACTCATGCTGCAGCTTCTATCACAAAGCCCAGAGTTTGGATAACCCACCATGAAATCCTGAGACAGATAACAACTGAAAAACCAATCAGGAGCTAGTGTGTTCTACTTTCTGTTGCTGAGACAAAATACTTGAATACACAAATTAAGATTCATTTTAGTTCATCCAAGTTTCCTCCAGGGCTACTTTTAGGGAAGTATGATGAGCCTCTTGGCCTTGTCTTGGTCTTTAGTCTTATGTTCCTAGACCAGCTGTGTCACCTCTTGCAATGGGTCAGAGTCTCCTTGACCACACAACTCCTTTTGGGATCAATGGAGACATGCTTTTCTCCGGGGAACCTTTGCAAATGTGCAGATGTGCACTAGTTGACTTATAGTCTCTGAATTCCTCATGACTCATCTAATCAAAAAATCAGTAAACTAATTGGCGTCCCAAGGCTCCTTTATAGAGTCCCACCTTGCCCTGTGTTTGGCTGGTCTTGTAGGGTCATGGCCAAAATATTGACTGTTCTTTTACCCACCTCTCTTCATTGGCTTTGGTCCCTGCATTTGGTCCTTAGATAGCCAGAAGACTAGTTCCACCAGCCTTGAAGTAGAAGGAATAGTTCTAATTTTAACATGTGTAATTTTCTCTGGATAATGGACATGCTGACATGAAATAATGCCATACACAGCTCAGCTCCTGCTTCCAGGCAGATTCGTTACTGTCTAAACTCTTACTATTTTCTCAAACTTGTCACAACTTATCCAAACCCTTAGTCTAACCTACTGTCTCTCCCATATTTTGTTAACTATAACTTGCCCCTCATATCTTGTGAGTTTCCTCATAAAATGCTTCATTTAACTTTGCATACAGAATTAGTGATATTCTGATATTGTTATCAATCTTTAATAAGTGTGCAAATTACTCATGTTTTAGAATTATGTGCTTTTCCTTTCATAATTTTAAGTTTGCAAATGGATCCAAATATGTTTAATATCACGTCAAAATACATAGACTTTAAACTTATTAATAACTGATGCAATTTTTTACTCATATATTTTTATTTCTGCATATATTTTATTCTTCTTAAGGCACATAACATATTTTGATTATATTCACCCTCCACTGCCCCCTCAAGTCCTTCCAGGCCTACCCCCCATCCAATCCCAATATAAATAGTCCACCAAATCCATTGTGTGCTGCTCACTTATTCAGAAGTATTGGGTCTGGGGGCTGGAGAGATGGCTCAGTGGTTAAGAGCCCTGACTGCTCTTCCAGAGGTCCTGAGTTCATTTCCCAGCAACCACATGGTGGCTCACAACCATCTGTAATGGGATCCGATGCCCTCTTCTGGTGTGTCTGAAGACAGTGACAGTGTACTTACATAAAACAAATAAATAAATCTTTCAGAAGTATTGGGTCACCCATAGACCATGGTTAACACAGATACCCATAACCATAGTCTTAAAGAAAACTGACTCTACCTTTCCAAAGACCCCTCAACTGTGGTGCCATGGGTAGGAGTCAGGCCTTATAAAGTCCTAATCCTTCATGCTAGAATGTTCTCTGGCTTGATCTTGCACAGGTCTCATGAAGACAACCACACCTGCTGTGAATTCAGGAATAGCATCCTGCCATGCCCAATAGATACTCTTTCCAGTCCTTTCTGATCTTTGGCTCTAACAATATTTTCTATCCCTCCTCCACAATAATCCCTGAGTTTTGGGGCAGTGGTGAACTATGATCTAGAAGTACATTTGTGGCCAAGCACTTGATATATTCTTATTGCCTGGAATTTGACCAGTTGTGAGTTTCTGCAATATTTTAACTTTCTACTGAGTAAATTGACCTACATCTAATGTATAATACTGAACTTCATCTAACTTAACATAATATGATATGAAATAGTCATAATATAAGATAAGATTTTAAGTTACTGAAAAGGATTTTCTTTAAGTTGTGGGAAATTCAGGGCTGGAATGATGGCTCAGTGGTTAAGAGTATTGTCTGCTTTTCCAAAGGACCCGAGTTCGATTCCTAGTACCCACATGGTGGCTCACAACTATCCATAACTGCAGATGATCTCAAATTGAAGAAAATCTGATGCCCCCATAACCTCTGAGGGCATTGCACATGTGTAGTGCACAGACATATATATGTATATGTATATATGCAAAATACACATAAAATAATGAAATAATTTTTGAGTTGCGAAATTCACTTACAATAACTATTCTTTTTACATTTACTGAACTTGACCATTCATAACAACTGTCTGAATTACTTATGGAAGTTTTGATGCACTAAGGAGCTAGCTAGCCATCACTTGACCATGTTTTTATGGCAGGAGAAGTGGGGTTTGCCTACATTCTATACGTGTGTATACTGACCAGGTGACATAACTATTTTTACTAAACCAACAATAAACAAATCTTTACTTAACATTTTCCCCAGCCATAGAAAACTTGAAAACTATTTTGTTTCATGATTTTTAACAGATACTCATTTATTTGGTCCCATGATAATTTGGAAGCATAAGAACACAGGTAGGCATAACATACCCACAGGCATACACATATAACATAAAGAATAGACCAAAAAAAAAAGAAAGAATTTATAGCTTTCATTTAGAGTATCTGTATTAGTCAGGGTTCTCTAGAGTCACAGGACTTATGGAATGTCTCTATATATTAAGGGAAATTATTGGAATGACTTGCAGGCTGCAGTCCAACTAACCCAACAATGAGCAGCTGTGAGTGGGAAGCTCAAGACTCTAGTAGTTGCTCAGTCCCATGAGGCGAGGTATTTCAGCTGGTCTTCTGTACAAGAAGGAATCCTGGAGAAGTAGATTCCAATATGTGCTGGCAAGTAAGTGCAAGCAGATAGAGAAGAAAGAATCCTTCCTTTTTCCATTGTCCTTAGGTAGGCCTCCAATAGAAGGTATGGTCCAGATTGAAGGTATGTATCACCATGCCTGCAGCTAAGCTTTTCTTTACTTGGAACTTGCTCTGTCCCAGGCTGGCCTTTAACTCAGAGATCTGCTTGCCTCTGTACTCTGAGATAAAGGTTGTGTACCACCTTGCCTGGGCCTTAAGCTTTTCATGGCCACTATGCCCCAAAAATCTGAATCATGGATGTGCCCTACATTTTTAGATTGTAGGTTATTCCAGATGTAGTCAAGTTGACAACCAGGACTATCCATCACAGTACAGCTTTCTGGTTTTTCAAGTTAGATTGTTTGCCTGACTACTTCCTCCACAGGCCCAGACAGCCCTTAATCCTGAAGCTGAATTTTCAAAACTGTGACTTTGAACTGAAACAGGGTAGAATATTTACTTAACCTGATGATGGCTGAGCAGGACCTAAGTGAAGGTCCAGTAAAAGCAAAGATGCCAAGAGGTGAGGCCCCAATGCAGACATAAGTTGATCTGGATCCTTCCCCTGTCCAAAGAGCCAATCCGCAGAAAAGGAGACACCTTCACAAGATGAAACCCTTTCAGGAAGGGTCAGGGAGTCAAGCTTTCAAGAGCTGGTGGCTAAATCCTAGGCTAACTCCTTTCTAATCAGTTATAGCCCTTCAGTGACCTAGTCAAACAACACTCTGTAGGTCCGTCCAACAGGGGAGTTCTCTTCCACATTCTGACCTTTCTTTTCCTCTTAAGATTTATTGCAGGTCCTTGCCACTTTTACAAAGAGCTTTTAATAGATCTTAAAATGTCTCTCGTTGCTTCAATTTTACACAGGACCCATAAGAAATATGGAGGGTTTTTTTCTTTTTCTTTTTCTTTTTCTTTTATTGCCCAAGGCCTCAAGTTTAGCTTGTAGAAACACCATTAGGGCTATCGGAAGTTCTCCATCTTTTTAAGTGAACACAGAAAACACAAGAAAGAAAGGTAAACAGATAAGACCTGATACTTCTCATGTGCTCATTGCAACTACAGTTGAAGAATTATCTTAAAGTTGCTCATAAAAAATGTTTTAGCTCAGGCATGCCAGCCAAACAAGAATAAAAACTTACATATATAGAATCCAAAAGTAAAATCAAAACAAAAATTATAAGATATCTGTGAGCCTAAAGACATGCTCAGGAGAAATTCTCTTCAAGAATGAAGCAGTTGCAAGTTGTTTTGTAAATGGTGCTTCCAGCAGTTCTAGAGTAATTTATTTCTCTGAGTCTAAAATCTTACCCAATTCTATTTTCAGGAATCATTTTCTATGGGGCTTGTCTGGTGATCACAAACAAGAGTTAGCAAAATAAATTCTTCATAGTATCTACTTCTGCTGCCATCAGATTAATGTCTTCACAGTGACCACAAACACAGAACCCAATCACAAATAAATACAAAATAATTTCATTAAAACAGAGGACACTTCTAGGCCTGATGAGAACCTGGCCAGATATCCAAAGATTATATCATCTTGAGTATCTGCCATGGGCTCTTACCCCATAGCAAATACCTATTCCAGGATACTTGGCTGCCCTCCTCACAAAGAAATAGGTGAAGATAAAAGCCCTAGAAACTAAAATCTAGAGTACAGAGAAGGAATAGTCTGAGAAATCTTAGCCAAGGACAAGGAAGTTTTTTGCACAAAATAAAATACCACCATTAAGACAGGATTTTGAGGTGTGTAAATTATCATGGTAATATTATATATAATGTCTTTACATTAAGCCAAGATCCACATGTCAGAGAAGTTTTAGGAAGGTTGTTCCAGAGCCATTGGCTCCAAAGGTCCAGTTAGGAGCCCTGGGTTCATAACAGAGACATTGCTCAGCTTTCTAGAAGAAACACCACACACACGCACACGCACACGCACCAAGACCTGGAAATAAAGCAGCTGGTCTTGAAAGAAAGGAGACTTTCAACCTCCCAAAACCAATGTCTTTTCCCCTCAGCCGACCTTCCACAGGTTTTGGCATCAGGTTTATGCCTTTGTGGTAAATATCCTTGCCTTACAGCAGGTACTAGAAACCAAATCTCTCTTTGCTGTTGATAAGAGCTTTCACAGTCACAAAAAGTAGCTCTCCAATGAGGAACATAACTCATCAGACCATGTTTGAACTAGGGTGCCAAATACCGTACCTTGACCCTCTCTGCCCTCTTGGCATTGTGGGAGCAATAAGACTGAATGCTGATTTCATAGAAACAGAGATGCTTATTCTTGGGCAAGTACAGAAGAAGTGATAGACTCACAGATTCACTGCTTGACCTGATGAAAAGAGTTGGGAGGCTTCAGTGATAAGCCCTAAGATGAGAGACGGGCTTACAAAGTGGAAGAATCTCTGTGTCTTTTCCGGAGTTGACTAGAGATTTGCTAGGAATCTTAATACCACCTCTTTTTGCTACCTTTTTGGCTCTTTAATGGTAGTCATGAGAACAATTGTGAGCTGCAGTGACACTGGGAATGGCCCATTTAGCATGAGAATGGAATTGTGATGAAGTTAGGGGTTGTCTGCTGAAGGCTCAGGCACCCAGTCTAGACTCAAGCAGTTTTTGATACCTCAACTGAAGACAAACTTCCAGTCTAGAGGCATGGGACCCTCAAGATAAGTAAGAGTGAGGCAGGATGAACATTCTTCTAGAGCATGCAGACGCTACAAGGTTAGGGCAGGGCAACAAACATACTCCTCCTAGGTCACACAACCGTGGGAAGGATGGGCTAAAGTTTAAGAGCAGACTTGATTGAAAACCTATAGTCCTAGACTCTGAACTGTAACCATTAGCCTACCTTATACAAGAAAGCCATAGAGGAACTGAGAAATAATTCAATGTGAACCAGCACAACTAATGTCTGGCACAGCTAAAATGTGAACACGGGCTCGTTATTAAATATTACCAGATTCAAGAAACACAGAAGCTTGGGCTTCTGAGTGATAAAATAGATTGAATTCTATTAAATCCAGTTTGGGATTCTTGCACACACCAGAAATTGCTCGTCGTACATAGTACAGTAAATTCAGTTTTCCTCAGATTCTTGTGTGTCAGCCCCTTCTGACTCTTCATGAGTTCTGCAGCACTGCATCTTCAAGATAACCTTCAAAAACAGCCATTGCTTTCTCCACTCTAGAGATGAGGAAGGTGGAGGTCACAGAAAGAATTAACTGAGCCCCTACTTTGGCTCTGGAGTCCAGATCCTGCATTCTCTAAGTCATGAAAGGGGTATTACTTTTGATTCTAATAGGGTACCTTCCAGATTGAAAGAGCAAATAATTTATGACTTTCCCAAGACAACAGCTACAAACTGAATTTGTCTCAAGTGACCTTCTTCACTTAGCAATTTTGCCTTATTAAAACTGCTGTCTAACATGAGGGTCTGCAGGGGCTATAAACAATAGAATGATCTAGAACAACACTGATATGTGTTTCTAGGCATAGTGTTCATACGAACAAATTACAGATTCCTGCACTTAACTGTTCCCAAAATATATGCATTAGCATCTGACTGTCCATGCTGAAACTCTGAGCTGCTTTGGTATATCCCAGCACAAGGAATAAATAAAATGAACTCAGATGCTTTTCATTCCATGGAATGTGGTAGAATGCTCCATCCCCAGAGATTGGGGTTTGTTAATACTCTTGTCAATGAGAGCAGAGTTAAGACTGTTGAGTACCCTACTTCCCAGTCTAGTCCTGGCTCACCATCACAGAGCTCTCTGCACAGCTACTTATTCATTACTTACAAGCAGCAGCCAGTTGGAGTAAGAATCGGAGTGGGCAGGGGGGAGGGAATCTGCTAATCAACACATCTGATTCACCAAGGTGCCCCTGGAAAGTGTGTGCCACAGAGCACACCTGCTGTGGGATGAACCTGTGCCCATCTGTAAATGCCTCGCTCAGGATCAGCTGGGATAGGGTGACCCAGCAGTGAACTGGCTTCACAACCCATTAAACAGCTGCCCTGAAATCCACAGCATCAGTCAACTAATGGGGCTCAGGGCCATCATCAGTTCCCTGGAAAATGGCATCTTCCTGGAGGGGGAAACTGGCTTTTCCATCATCCAGAAAGCAGAAGGAATGAAGGAGAAATGGCAGCACCCGGGCTTAGAGGCACCTTTTCTGCCAAGTTGCAGAACAGAGTATAAGACAAGGGATAGTAAAGAAGCAGTAGTGTGACACAAAACACCGAGAGAAAAAAAGCCCACCTCGCCTCTGCACTGTCTCCTTGTGCAACCTAAGCAAGATTCTTTTTTTTTTCATTATAAATAATTGCAAGTTTTTATTAATGTTAAAGTGTTTGTTTTTTATTAATGTTAAAGTGTTTGTTACAAAGTTTCTGGTATGATAATTTCTACCATTTACAAAGTTTTTTTTTTTAATTTTCTTATGAGATATTTATTTACATTTCAAATGTTATTCCTTTTCCTGGTTTCCCCTCCGAAAATGTCCTATCCCATCCTCCCTGTCCCTGCTTCTAGGAGGGTGTTCTCCCACCCACCCACCTCCCCACCCTCGAATTCCCCTTCACTGGGGCAGCGAGCCTTCACAGGACCAAGGGCCTCTCCTCCCACTGATGCCTGACAAGACCATCCTCTGCTACATATGCAGCTGGAGCCATGGGTCCCTCCATGTGTACTCTTCGGTTGGTAGTTTAGTCTCTGGGAGCTCTGGGGGTTCTAGCTGGTTGATATTGTTGTTCCTCCTATGGGGCTGCAAACCTATCTTTGTTTTCTGTTTTCTGTTTTTATAATTTATTTTTTCTCAAATCGTAATTCATTCACACAGGGGTTATAAACACAGAAAGGCAGGATGTGGGGAAGGGAATGACACTGGAGTGTGGGTGTTCGGGGGAATCTTAAACTCTGTAAAACTGTTTGCTCATAGATAGTATGAATAAAACAATAGGCACAGCCAGTGTTCTCTTGCTGTGAGGAGACACCATGACCACAGCAACTCTTATAAAGAAAAGCATTTAACTGAGGCTTGCTTACACTTTCAGAAATTTAGTCCATTATCTTCATGGTGGGGAAGATGCTAGCATGCAGGCAGACGTACAGCTAACTAGAGTCCTACATACAGATCCAAAGGCAGCAGGAAAAGTGAGACACAGGCATTTGAAACTGAAAAGTCCACCCCCAGTGACACACTTGCTCCAACAAGGCCACGCGTATTCCAACAAGGCACACCTCCAAATCCCTCTGAAGTATCTCCCCTCCCTAATGACCGAGCAGTATGCAGCATCAGCTCATCATAAGTGCTCTATAAACAGAGGAGGCTGATATACTATAAATATAATCCTAATATTTGAGGTCCAAAAATGGTATAAAGATCAAACTAATGGAACATCAGATCATGCCTAAATATCTTTAGACTCCCAATTTGGGGATTAGAGGTGTTCAACAGGAAAAAATATAAAAAATATAAATACAAAAAATAAAAAATATATTATATAAAAATATATATAATATATATATAACATAAATATATATAATATAAAATATATAAAATACAAAATAAATATAAAAATAAAATATAAAATAAATAAATATATATAAATAATAAAATATATAAAAAATATAAAATATAAAAAAAATATCTAAAGTCTGAAACATTTCTGCTCCCAACATTTTGGATAAAATAACCTGTAGTGAGGATAGAACACATTTGTATTGGCAACAGTAAAATAATTACATTGGATTACCAACTATATACCAATAGAGAGTGTGTGTGTGTGTGTGTGTGTGTGTGTGTGTGTGTGTGTTATGTGTGATGTGTTTGTGTGGTGTGTATGTAGGGAGGGGTGTTAGTTTTCTGTTGCTGTGATAAAAACATGATGACCAAAAGCATCTTAACAGGAGAAAGAGTTTATTTTGGTTCACAGAGTCCATAATAGGGGTGTCAGTGTGGCAGCAGGAGGCCAGAGCAAGAAACTAAGAGCTCCTATCACCAGCTGCACACAGAAGGTGGAGAGCGAGGATTGGTTGGAAATGGGGTGAGGTTACAAACTCTCAAAGCCCCCAGTAGCACATTTTACTCCAGCAAGGCTTCGCCTCCTAGGACTTCCCTAAATAAAACCTAGTGTTCAAGTATTCAACTATGTGAGCCTTGAGGGACATTTCTCTTTCAAACCATCACTGTGTCAAAACATGACTGCCAATATAAATAAAGCCTAACATTTTATCACCCGATGGATTGGATGAGAGCCCCTTTACTGCATTGCCTGAAAGTGTGAGGGCCCAAGAGAACAATCCCAGGGGGCATAAACCAAGGATACTATGGCTCCAAATCCCTGGGTCCAAGGAGGTCAATTCATCAATTTGCATGAAAGGCCTCCCTGTTTCTCAGGACTGGAGAGGAGACAAGGCTCAATCCAGGAAATGCTTGCCTTGCAAGCACAAGTTTGACTTCCAGAATCCTCATTAAAAAGCCAGCACCAGAAGCACAAATCTGTAATTCCAGACCGACAAGCCAGAGGTAGACAGCTCCTCGGGGGCTGCCTAGCCTGCCAGTCTAGTCTACCTGATGAGCACCAAGAAAAGACCCTGCCCAAAAATTCAAGGCAAAAGATCACCAAGGAGCAATACTCCTGGTTGTTCCCTAACTTCTACATGCACACACACACACTTATGCATGAACACACACATACATGCATGTATACACAGGCACATGCATGCACACACACACACACGCACCTGTGCGCGCGCACAGGCACACACACATACAGGCTTCTCACAAACCTCATCACCCTTCAACATGAACCAAGCACTTGTCTGATTAAAAGCTACTAATGAGTAGAAATCAGCTTCTTACCCCATACGCCCACTGCATTTAGCAGAAAATCTCTACTGCATCTAAGTTTCTACCAAAAAACAAAACTGGAGCCACTGGAGACCAAGGGGTCCACCATTTTTATTTTATAGCCATCCTACATGCAGTTCTGAAGATCAAACCCGGGGCCCCCAGCATGTTGGATAAGCCTTCCAGCACTGAACTGAATCCCTGGCAGCTGCTGTCCACTCCTGGTTTACAAAGTCACCTCGCTCCTTGCCTTCTTTATTTCACCATGTATTTGGTGATTTTTAACCACAAATCCCCGCCCTACCCTTATCCCCCAAATCCCAAGATATCGTCTACAAATGTGATGAAATCCAAGCTAGGTTGCCGCTAAACTAGGGCAAATCATAGGTTCCTTGAAAGATCCAGAGTGGGCAGATAAGGGAGGGGCTATCCCATGAATCACTGCACACCCACACACAAAAATCAATATCGGGGAGGTAGCCACATAGAGTGGAGGGTTGATTCCTCTTCGGAGTAGTTACTGGTTCAGCTAATATAACACAGGAATGACAACTTAGTAAAATTGAGAGACTTGATGACGTCCAGCCATCCTTCAGGGCTGGGACTATAACTCACCATGTTACTGCCCAGAGTTCAATACTCAGCTTGCTCACCATCATGTAGCCTGCCCCCAGCTAGCTCCCCTCTGCCCTGCATGGTCCCCTTTTCTCTTTCGGTCTCTAGATTCTTTTTACTCATTCTTAATGCATGTGGCAGGACGGACCAGGTGAAACAAGTACAACCCACAATTCTGGCCACACTCCTGGGCTCCTGATGGAGTCTCTCCTCTCTTTTTGCTTTTAAATTGTCCTAGTTAGACACAATGCCTGAATTTCCCCCAAGCAGGGTCATCAACTCAAACCCCAGCCAGGCCCAGACAGAAGAAACTCACGCAGCACAAGAAAGCCAGGGCGAAGATTCCTGCTTTGGGAAACTTGGCTTGGAGCTCTGCTCTGTAATTGTCTTCCGTACAGTGGACTCTGAACTCTTAGGAGCGGCTCTTCGTTCTTCTGCCTCCAGCTTGCACAGTAGCCAGCCTTCTTTGCTTTTTTTTTTCCATTTCATTATCATAGAAAACAACTCAAAACTCTTTTCAGGTCTACCAAGGAGCTAGTGAGTGGTATTTACTGGCTAACCTCTGACCTCAAAAACTAGTGACTTTGCCAGACCCAACAATTAGGGGAACTAAGACTTGAACGGCAGCCAGTAAATTCTCCTGCATTATTGATTTCCACTAAGCAGGTGGCACACTGTATTTTCTCAAACCCAGTAGAGATACTTGTTTTCCTAACATTCAATCAATATCTCCTGCATCATTCAGAGGCCAGCTGTGAATCTGCTCTCCGGATGAGATACATTTAAGTGAAACATCCAGAGTTCGCATCACTCAGCTGTATCCCTGCTAGCTCCATCATGAGACTACATTGGGAGGAATTCCAAGATAAATGTCCTTGTACCCCCAAGTCACTCCCCCCCCCCATCTGTTAAACATGCTATTTGCCAAGGAGGGCAAGCTTTATCTGCAGACTGCTTCAATGCCTTGGGGCTAAGAACATCAGTGAGTCAATGCCTTAAGAAAGGAATTATTTGTGATGTTTTCCCCTTTTTGATTCGTTGCCTACTAACCATCTCTAGAAGTGACAAGAATTCCTTGTCACTCAAGTTAGATATTAAACTCATGTGGAGAAGCCAATCAACTCCAAGTGGTGTCAGTGTACTGACAAGAGGCTTATTCTGGAGCTGTACAAGTAAACTAAGAAATGACTGGGAATGGGAAAAATACAAAAAGCTTTCTGGATGCTGTCTTTCCTGTGCCCCAAACATCTACCTACCCAAACCCACAGAATGAGTGACCCTCTCTATAAACAGGCCAATGTGTGCCATGGTTTCAGAAAGTGCCAATCGTACACAGCACAGTCCAGTTACCATATGTGACTATCCCGAAATTGAAGTGGTCAATGTGATAGACTCTGTTCACATGGGCACTTACTATCTAGCCTCTAATAAGCATTTTAGATTTTAACCTAAACCTTCACGTCTAAATTCATCTTAAACTCAGCATTTTCGCTCTAAGATATTAATTCAGATGTAAATAATCTTGACTAGCTAGTGGCCACCATATAGGGTAGAGTAGGTCTACAATAAAAAAAAAAACAGACCACAGAACTCAGAATCCTCAAGTTTCCTTTCAGTGAAGGTAAAATCATAAAGGGAAATGTGGTAAGAGCAGCTGTCAGCCTTGCTGCTCTGTTTAAAACTACTAGTAGTTGTTGACATGGGGTAAGACCCATCTAACTACCTAAAAACGACTACCCAGCTAACTTCCTTGTTCCAGAACGTTTGCACACAACTGTTGGTAATTCCATTTGACCAGCGCGTGCAAACTGTGCCCTCTCCAAGAAGTTGGGTCAGGGAGATTCCAGTTTGTTAAGCCTCTCAGAAGTCTCCCCACCCGGGGCCAAAAGATGTTGGACAACATATTGACATTTGTGTGTCCAGAAGCAGTCCAGTGGGTTTTTTAAGAGGCTAGCCTGTCACTGATTGATCAGACAGAGTTGATTAAGTAGGCTCCTTGCCTCTTCCCCTCCTCCAGCATCTCTCTTTGGGAACTTCTAATTCATTGCAAGCATCAACAGGGGGAGGAGGGAGAAGAGGGAGAAGTCAACAGGTGCAGCCAATCTTGTTTCTCTCTTCACATTTTTAATGAAGATTTTGAGAAAATTTGTTTATTGGGTTTTGGTTTCTTTTGTTGTTTTTTGTTTTGTTTTGTTTTGTTTTCGGTTTTGGTTTTTGATTTTTTTGGCTTCACATTTCCAGACACAAAGCAAAGAGGAAGGATACAACAGTTTGTATAAACCTAGAGTGCTGTTCTCAGTAATCAGGTCTATTTTCTCTCCCGTTTTTACCTGGCTAGCTCCCCAATTGTTTTCTTCACAAATCAACTCACACTCTGTACCCCATGGTTTCCTGCTCACTAGACTTCACAGCACCGCACAAAAGACGCACAGTGACTATTATCTGCCGTGTTACTGAAAAGAGTTTGAAATAACATGTTTTAGGCCCGGAAGCCTGTCAGCAAGCTCCTGAGACCTGTAGCATTTTGGATGTGTTCAAGGATCATTCTTTGTGTTGTTCTTTTTTTTTTTTTTAATCTACATAGAAATGTGCACTGTGTACTAAAATCCTGCACCTGCCAAAAAGCGCTATGAGTTGTATCAATAGCAAAACAAAAAACAAAAAACAAAAACAAAATCTTTGTGCCTAAGGAGGAAACCCTGCCGGGAAGGGAGCCGGCTAGCTTCTGACCACCATTTTCCACTCTTCCTCTCCCCTCCCAGCATTCAAGCAGTCCTCTCTGCCTTTTCTTGCACTTGGAGCCAAACCTGTTTGCCAGGGAAGCTCACTACAGGACTCTGCTTCTGCTGATGGCCTGGTCCTGGATGCAAGATGCCCTTCACATCCAGACCGCTCTGACCTCTGTGATGCTAATTGCCTGTCTGTGCTGCCGCCCCTTGCTACCCATCATCTCTGATGGCCTCCTTGCCTAATTTTACTACTCTTTCAGAAACAATTAATTGAGATTGGCCTATAAAGTCTCCATATAAAATGGGCAATTATCGATTACTGACACTTCCACTGCTCCGCCCCTCTTCCAGGAAAGGACGCACGGGCTGCTTAATCACCTGTCGTATCTTCCTGCCAGACACAGCTGCGGCTGATCTGCCCGAGTGCTCCCACCATTGTCTGCCCTGAACTTACATAGGCAGACAACAAGAAGCCAACTCAGTCTGAGCTAACAGCAGATCGGCTTGCACTGTGCCAAAGCTCATCCCAAGGGCTCCGGAACACAGTCTCGTGTCTGTAGGACGTTGCCTATAACTTACAGTAATGGTTGAAGAACAAAAGAGATTCCATTAGTGCCTAATGAACAGGATTCAGTCAGTCAGTAAATAGATAGATGCACCTAAGCTGCGCTTGGGATATCAGTGAACAAGAAAGACAAGACCTTCAAGAAAGCGATTTCACTTTCGGGAGACATGACCCACTAGTAATCATATAAAGAAACAAAGTATAAGTTTTGATCCAGGCTTCAGAAAAAGGGTAAAAAGACTTTCTATCAACAACATGTCATTATCAAATGTGCAGACTTAGAAAAAAAATTAGAAAAAGCCAAGCATGGTGGTGCATACCTTTAATCTCAGCATTCAGGAGGCAGAGGCAGGCAAGGCCTCTGAGTTCAAGGCCAGCCTGGCCTAGAGTGAGTTCCAGGACAGCCAGGGACACATAGAGAAACCCTGTCTCAAAAAAAAAAAAAAAAAAAACTGAAGAAGAGGGTGAGGAAGAGGAGGAAGAAGAAGAGGAAAAGGAAGAAGAGGAAGAGGAAGAAGAAGAGATAGAGGAATCTGCTGCCACTACCTTCATGCTGAGGAGATGGCTCAGTCAATGAGTTCAGAAGTGTGTCAGATGGACGTGACCAGGTCAAAGCCTGGGACAGGGAAGAACCCAAGTCTCCAAGAGTAACAGAAAGGAAGGGGTGTTGTGTCCTGCATAGGTGAGACAGGGGGACAGCAGACAGAGGTGACACAGGTAGGAAGGAACAGGTGTTGGAGTTCTGGTAGAGAACTCAGTCACACTTGGTCTACCTTTCAAAGCAGAGAATTTCATATCCAGTGAGACTCCTCGTCTCATTCAGAGACTGATCAGGGAGGCCTGAGATAGCATTTATAAGCTCTCTAGGAAGATCTAAGGGGCAGTAAGGAGAAGAATGCTAGCATAAAGACAATGCCACCTCCCCCATTCAATCAGAAACTCTAGGGTTGATGTCTTCCGATCTGTCTTAATAAGCCCTCCAGGTGACACTCAAGCTTTGGAAGTTTAGGAACCTCTGATCCAGAAGATTATTTTTCTAAAAATGTGGCAATATTCCAGGGCTAGAGTTCCCAGTGCTAGGACAAAGACAGTGTCTTCCAGGAGGGAATGATGTCTTAGAGGAGCTCACAGAATTATTAGGCAAAGCCAAGGTTGTTCCTTGCTTACAAAGGTAAGTCCCACAGGTTTCATCACTAAGATAAGCTCTTACAAGAGCTTTTCAGCAGTGGTCAAGGATGCTCACTGAATCACGCAGGTGAGTCACAGTGAGTGGCCAGCCCACATTTGCAAGATGGCTGGGTGATAAACATGAAGCAAAGTAATGCTTTCCCGTTCTCTCCCTTTCTCGTCAAATGCCTTCCATGTGTACCCCGACTTATGCATCCAACAGTAGACTTGATTCTGATTTTATAGATAAAATTATGATTTCAGAGCGAGTAACACATCCAGAGATTGATTTTGTGGTTCCTCTAAACCATCTGACACGCTTTTTTTTTTCCTACCCAAAGGACACAAATCTCAAATCAGATCTATCTAGGATCTGAAATTCAGCCTCCAGCTATAACACTAGCACCATGCAAAGGCAGACACACCCAACTGTGTGCAAGCAAAGACTTCTGGAAGTCAAGTCGAGGAATAACCAAAGGACAAAACTAGTCCCCACGCAGCCCAGCCTGAGGCCAGCATCTGCCCTGTGCCTCGTGGTCTTGAAGTTCATCTCCAGCAGAATATTAAGAGTCACCTGGAACTCATGACCATGATGCTAAGAGCCATCCCACGGGATGCAGGTTTCATTGTTCCTGGGTAAAATGTAGTTCTCAATACCTAGGGGAAACCTGGTTAAATAACTGCATGGTGTCCATCTTACCTGAGGAAAGAGAGGTAGTTCAGGAGACATGCAGGGCTAGTTTCTGGAAGGGCACGAAGAAGTCCTGGGCATGTGCTGACTGCCTATGGCAGGAATTGGGTAGAGAAATCTTGGGCCCTCAGCCAGCTACTGCATTGGAATCCTGCTGGTACAGGTAGGAGAGCGATGTCAGCATGTAGAGAGAAAGCTGTAGCAGCAGGGGTGCCTGTGTGGCTGGACCAAGCTGTTCCTGTGTCTGTCTGTGCAGAGTGATGTACTTTGAGCATTCATAAAATAATCCCCCACAGCCCATGGCATTACCATCTAGGATTCCTTAAGTCAGGTACACAGGTGAGGGTCACTGACATTATTTGGTTAGCAGCATTGTTCCATCTTCCAAACTACAATGGATGCACCCATTTAATTTTGGACCAGGCTCCTTCCTTCTTCTCATTCCTTCTCCACCTCTAACTGCTGGAGAATACTTTGGAACATTCCTCCTGAAGCTGAGAGGGAAACAGTCCCCTGAGGTTGGGCCTTTATTAGGGATGGGTGGCAGAGAAGCAGGCCTTTGGTAAGGAGACCAGCAGAAACAATAACCAAAGACCCTTTTAAGTCGCTCCTCTCTCCGTGAACTCACAGAGACCTGTGCTTCTTAATTACACCAGGAGTCCATTAGGAGAGGTGTTTCTCCAGCTAAACGACTTAAGTGAGGCTCCGGAAACAACCACTTTCTGCTGCAGTGTTAGCCGAGAGCCTGAGACTGCAGCTGAACACAAGATGCTAATGAGAAACCTTCGGATTATGTAGGTTGCCTTAGACTCTGTACTAGATGCGGCCTCTCTCCCAGCTACTATGGGTAAGGAGGCCCAGGGCAGCATTTCTACATGTAATTACGCTCAGGTCCTCACCTTGCTACTAAGAGAACATGAACTTTACTGCGCTGTTCCCCACCAGTTTTCATTTTACTGCACAAGCCAAGGTGCATTCCATCAGGAAGATGAAAGAGTTCAGCATCGGAGGCTGTCAGCCATTTCCACTTAGGAATTTAGTGAGGCTCCTAAATCACGGCAGAGGCTCGGCTTCCGACGCCTTGCACCTTGTGGGGGTTTCAAATATTCCCCTGCTCTCCGGGTATCTTGGTGCAGTCACGCTAATAGAAGCCATTTAATGCAGTCTTGAGGAGGTAGAGGTTTGAAGGATTAAATTTCAACGCGAAGCTCCTTATCGTAGAGAAACATCCCTGCGCTGCAGATTTCCTGGATTCGAGACTTGCTTGCCTCTCCCCCAGTAGAACCCGCTGTCCCTGATAAAGGGTGAAGATTTAGAAATTTTGTTACTGTTGCTTTTTAATCTTAGTTCCAGCCAAGATGGGGCCATGGGCAAGATCAATGCTAATTCCAGACTAGGAGTGAAGGTCACCATGTAAATACCCAATGAATCCTGTTCCTTGATCCTTGGAATGCCTGAGTTTAACCAAGGCACAGCCTTCTTTCACCAGCCCTGGATTTATTACTACCTTCTCACTCCCACCTCAACTAGTTAGTGTGCAAGTTCTCTTAAAGTTCCTTGCTAATGAATAGAGGGAAGGCTTATTTGGGGAAGAGCACTGGATGTACAAGTATGAGGTCCTGAGTTCAAATCTTCAGGACCCATGGAAAATACTGTGTATAGGGGCAGAGAAAGAACCAATGGAGTTTGCTGACAGTTCTCAAAAAGTGAGAGATCATGTGTCAAGGGATTCAATGGAGAATGATAAAGCAAGACACCTGATGTCTTCGATTAGCCTCCTTGTACTAATACACACACACACACACACACACACACACACACACACACATGCAAAGTTCTCTGTTAAGATTCCCTGATCCCGTGCTCATCCCAGTGCCTGCATTAACTCTGGTGGATTAGCACTATTGTATACCATTACTATAACAAACACCAAGGCTATGTATAAGCTTAAAAATCAGAAAGGTTCATTTGGGCTCACACTGGGGATATTTCAGTCCGTGACTTTCTGGTTATATTGCTTTTGGTCCTATGGCTGCACATCATGGTGGGTCTGCATGATAGAGTAAGCCTTTTACCTCCTGACTAGAACAAACTCCAAGAAGAAAAGAAAAAACACCCCTGTAACCAAAAGACCTCTCACTAGGTCTCACTTCATAAATGCTTCACCATCTTGCAACACTCATCTGGGGAATAAGCCTTCCACATAGGAGCCATTGGGTGTCACTTTTGCAAACCAGAGGAGTGACTTCATCCTGGTTTAGACCCTCCTCATCACCTTCCTGATTCATTTCTTTAACACTTAATTAAGGAACTCTTAGCATAGCAGGACTGAGTGCTGGGTTATAGGTATTCACATGTCCCCATGGGAAAGAGACCTCACACAAACACATCAATTCTTGTTGTGTGCCCAATAAAAATGCTACATAGGTTGGTGGGTATAACATGGCTCAGAGATTCAATTGTTGGAAATGTGTGGTGGCTTGAATAAGAATGGCTGCCACCGGCTCCTGTACTTGAATGCTTAGTCATCAGGGAGTGGCACTATTTGAGAAAGATTGGGAGGAATGGCTTGTTGGAGAAGATGCAGCCTTATTAGAGGAAGTGTGTCACTGAGGGTGGACTTTGAGATTTCAAAAGCCCCTAGACCCATTCCCCTTCCTTCTCCTACCTTTAGGTCAGGATGTAGCTCTCAGCTACTACTCCAGCAACATGCTTGCTGTATGCCACCATGCTCCCTACCGTGATGAGAGTGGACTAAACCTCTAAAACTGTAAGCAAGCTCCCAGTTAAATGTTTTCTTTTATAAGAGTTGCCTTGGTCATGGTGTCTCTTCACAGCAATGGAACACTAACTAAACTAACATGCAACATCTATTTCATTCTTAGAAGACCTGGAAACTAAACTTCTCGTTAGGCCAAGGAGGTTCCTATGGGACCTGGAGAATCCCACTCATTCCAGCTCTAAACTTCAGATGAAACACAGAAGGAAACATAAGAACAATGGACTGGCCATGCTGCAACATATGGATGCTCCAAACTGGGGAGAAAAGAAAGGAAGACCATTTGCTAATTGTCTCTATGGCTTAAAGCCCAGAGGCAGCCTCAAGTCAGTCATGCAGAAGGAATAGACATTCATCACTGGGGGTGGGGAGACAGAAAAAAATAAAAACTGAATGTGACCTGTTTCTGACCCCAGACTGTTTAATTACATCTTTTCAAACTATAAAAACAATAAATGCTATTTTTAAAACATCAAAAATCATTTTCATTACAAAAAAGGATAGCAATTTATTTTTAATGTGTATATATTTATCCTTTGAAGAAAAAAAATATCAGAAGCCTAGAGAAACAGGATTCTTAAGAATCATCTGAGGTTTTCAATTTCTCTATGTTTTGAAAATTATTTTGAATAATTTCTATACCCATAGAGTAGAGCGGCTCTCAGGCTCATCAGAGAAATTTCTTTGTGCGGTGGATGATGGTTAACACAGAGACTCACAACTGGTCAAAGTGCAGAGAGTGAGTGTCTGTGGATTACTCAGCCATAAAAGGGGATATCTATATTACACCTTGTCCCTGCGGGGCTCAGGAAGAGATGGACAAAAGGCTGAAAAGGCCAGAGGAAAACCAAAGAAACACATGGTTCAAAAAGCATTGTTCTGGATATGGAGCCCACTGCACCCAGGAACTCACTTGGCAGAAGCCTTTGCCTGCTGAAGATCAAGCCAATCAACATTATAGCATGGAGGGGGAGGGGCTCAGGAGTCCCACTCCCAGCTAAGGGAGTGGGAAAGAGAGTGGGTTTTCTTTAAGAGCGTGACCATGCTCCAGTGAAAAGATAGCCCCACATGGATGAGGATTAGACTCCATAGTCATTTTTTTCTTAATGACATTAAGTTTAAAGTTACAGGGGAGGGGATGTCTCTGGGAAGAGTGGGGGAGAGGGACAGGGGTTAAATGTGATCAAAATACATAGTATGAAATTCTAAGGAATAAAATATTATTTTGAACAACTAAATTAATATTATGGGTAATATTGTGCATGTATGAATATACAATAGTCTTTTTAACATTTAAGAAAATAACATTGCTTTATTTCCTCTAGCAGGCGTGGGCTGCATGTTGTGGTAGGTGTGGTGGGCTCCATGCAGGGATGGATGGGGGGTGATGATGACTTCGTGGCTGGAAGGGAATAGAAAGGGTTAAATATGCTTCTGGGAAGTCTGGAGGAAGGACTCATGGCAGGCTATAGCTAAGCCACTAATAAGGTTGAGAAATTCTTGGAAATCTAGCTGCTATCACAGTTGAGGTCCAGCTTCTACATCATTCGGTCAAGGACGCCGGATCCCTCTGGTTCTTCGTGAAGGCGGCCAGCTCCAAGTTCATGAAGGAAAGGAACTCAGTTTTGGAGAGTTGGCAGCTGTTTCCATCCTTCCCACTGTACTTTTGGAAAACAGCCATCAGGGATTCAATGCATCTCTCAGTCTCTGTAGGCATTTTTGCCAAGTTGAGGAGCAAGGTCCGGCTGCGACTGCGGCTGATGGTGACTGGGACAGGAGTTCACAATACAGTCTTAAACGTAGCTTGATGCATGTAGCAAAAGATGGCTAGAACATTGTGCCCTGAGACAGGCGCATGCATTGAATTCCCGTTCTTTGGTTCAGTCTGGCAGGCCTCTTCCTGAATTATGGTCCATGATGTTTCTTCCTACTTTGTGGGGAGGGAGACTATATAAGCTGACAGCTAAGGAATGACCTTGGAGCTAAGCACCCAGCCTGGACTCCCTGCTGCACCACTCACTGTACTGAGTCTCCCTGTGCTTGACACACAAGGTGAAATTTACAGCGGGTCCTGGTCTTAGGGTTGTCATTCGGATCAAGAGAATTAATTTTTCTAAAGTGCTTAGAGCAGCAATGGCACTTAGTATTATTTAATAATGTTTACTACATGAAAACTACATGGAAATTATCCTAAGGATACAATCAAGTGAAAATATTCACTGAAACATCTTAATAGAAAAAAAAAGCAAAGCAAAAAGAAAAGAAAAAAGAAAAGGCATTGCCAACAAGGGGTTAATTCGAATTTCAGATTCAGAAATCAGACTGCTAGGGTTCACATCTTAGGCTAGTCACTCACAAGCTAGATGGTCAAATGCTTTCATTACTCTGTGCCTCCATTTTCTCATCTGTAAAATGGAGCAAATGATAATACTAAGTGCATAGTTCTTTAAAGCTCTCAGACAGCATCTGGAATAAAGGATGCTCTGTAATTAAATGTGCACTCTTACAGCAGGATGTTGCTATAGTGATGGTTCATCTCTGTACAAATAAAAGTCAGCTGAGGGGTAGGAAGATGGCTCTGTGGGTAAAAGCAAGAGAACCTGAGTTCAAATCCTCAACATCTGTACAGAAGGCCAGATGTGGTTCCCCAGCACTGGGAGATGGAGACAAGCAGATCCTAAGAGCTCATTAACCAGCCAGTCCAGCCTGAAAAGGCAAGCTACCAGGTCAACAAGAGATCCTATCTAGGGCAATAAAGCTAAAAGTGATTGAGGAAAACATCGATCTGGTCTCTGCATGTGTGTGCGTGAGCATGTATACCTGTATACTCACATGCATGCAACACACACACACACACACACACCAAGTGGTATACACCTGTAATCTCAGCACCCAGAAAACTGAGGTAGGAAAACAGGAGGACTTAGAAGCACTTACGTAGCAAGTTCAAGCCCATGCTCTGGCATACATCAAGACTCTGACTCATCAAAAGAAAAATAACAAGTAAGTGAATACATAAGCCAACAAGTAAACATGAAGACATATAACAGCAAGTTTGCTGCATATGTTTGAGCAGTGTGAGCCTTGCAGAAAGCTACGGGGCCAACTGGAAGCCATAAGTTCCAGGAAGAAGATGTCTCTCCATACTTAATACAACAGCACAATGCAGGGGCCAGCTGGCTCCCTGGATTCCTTAGGATCCCATTCTGGTGGAATTAAATAGGTAGCTGGTTTGAGACAGGGTCTAGTATGTAGCCCTGGCTGGCATGGAACTCGATACGTAGAACATGTTAACCTTGAAATCACGTGGATTCACCTGCTTCAGCACCACACTCCCGCAGCCCACTGGGCATGAGCGCACACATATGTGAGTATGGATCATGGGCCCGAGCTGCTATTGTTCTCTCTCAGAGAAAACGATGCTCTTCTACCCTTCCCAACAAGCCTTTTCATAAATGTCGATGAAGTTGTGCTATGCAATATAGACAGGACTGATCAGTGGCTTAGAAAGCAAATCATGACACAGTATTAGATAGGCAGCACCCACTGATACATGCAGATACATGCAAGAGTCTTTGGTAGAAGCCAGGTCTTGAACATATAAGGCAAACCGTCTCTGTACCACACATTGGATGTTGTTTCTGTGTCTGTGTTCATAAGAATCTTCCTAAAGTTTTTAAATGTCCATAACTTGAAGAGGAAACGCAGCCAGTGACTATTCCTTGGTGGTAACACTGCAGATCCTTGTTTTCTTTTGTAAATATTTTCTATAATGAATACATATAAGTTTATACTCAGAAAATTTAGGCTACTCATCATTCATTCACATCCTCGGTTATATTTTATAAAAAAAATAGGCTGGTAAAATATTACATTTATTGAAACAGTTTACAAGTGAAAGTTTTACACACCCTCTGCTTTCTCCCTCACCCAAATCAACACAAGATAGTGAAAGATTTATGTGTGGCAAACAACTCAATTTTACCAGATAGCCAGATACGTGCCCCTGGCACAATCATCGAAATAAGCTTCTGCCATGGTACCAAGCTTAGAGAACCTCATTTCCAATTTCCAGTTATGTTGCCAGTGTCCCTCAGGAGTGCTCAGGGAGGCCACTGCCTTACTTACAGATTATTTTTACCCCTCACATTCCCCACTGGGATGCACTCAAATATTTTCATAGCTAGACTGGAACAGGAACATGCGCACGTGCACACACACACACACACACACACACTCACACACACACACACACACGCACGCTACTCCAATACAAACCAGATATTAAATACAGATCCTACCCTCCAGACTGTCAGCCTGAGGAATGATTAGGGGAAGCGCACCGTCCCACAATCTCCAACGTGTTAAAATAATTTAATTGGGTATTTCATGGCACATTTTGCATTATTATGACTCCCTTTGGAGGCAACAAATGATTTGCTTCAGTAATATAGAGTCCCAAGTAGTGGCATTATGTGATTAAGTAACTGGAAACATCGCCCATTAAATTCAGCTCAGTCATGCTTACATCCATCTTATTTCTTTCTTTATAATTTAAATTTTTCCTGCCCATACACATAGTCACCTGAGACCATTTTTAAGTCATCTGTTTATGAGACTTTCTCTTCTTGCTCTTTATCCAATTACTGCTGACTTTCAAGTTTCAGGACTGCAATTTAGTTCTCCTTTGTTAAGTGAATTGACCGTTAGGTTCTATATGTCACAGGAAGGCCGTACTCAATTTCCATATTTACAGTGGCTCTCCAAAACGTTTCAAAAGGCTTGTTTTGTGGGCCTCCTAGCAATTCGGGTTTATTAGACTTGAGCACTTGATTGGAACTCGCATAGCTATTAACCAGCGGTCTCTCTCAGTGAGCCTCTCTGCTTATTAAGTTCAACTGTGTATCAGAGGGCAGTGGAAAACGACCTGAAAATTCTACAACAAAGCTTCTTAACCTTACTGAGCCATTACCCCACTGCAGGATATAAGAAAAGGGACCTATCGTGACCGCTCTCTGGAAGACCCAAAAAGCAGCTGAAAGAGTCAGATGCAGATATTTGCACCCAATCAAAGGACAGAAACTGCTGACCCCTGTGGCTGAATTAGAGAAAGGCTGGAAGAAGCTGAGGAAGAGGGTGACCCTGTAGGAAGACCAGCAGTCTCAATTAACCTGGACCCCCAAGATCTCTCAAACACTGGATCACTAACCAAGCAGCATACACCAGCTGATATGAGGCCCCCAACTCGGCAGGGAACTGCCGGGTCTAGGTTTAGTCAGAGAAGATACACCTATCCCTCAAGAGAATGGAGGCCCCAGGGAGTTTAGAGGTCAGGTAGGGTGGGGGGTGGGGACATCCTTGTGGAGACAGGAGGATGAGGAGGAGGTATGGGATGTGGAACAGTCAGAGGGTAGACCAGGGTGGGGGAGAGGGGTGAATAAAATCTGGAGTGTAAATAAATAAATAAATGACACAAAAAGGAAGAAAGAAAAGGTATAGGTCCTCTCTACAAAGCAAGTATAGATTTTTTAAAAGCTTTATTCTTGTGTTATTATTTTTAAAGTTGTGTATGCATATCCTACCTAGCAGTTCACAAGACTCGTCCTTACACTCCTCCTAGAAGAGTGGTTCTCAAACAGAGATGATTCTGCTATCCAAGAGACACATTGTAATGTCTGGACATGAGGTGGGTTGGTCTGACTGAGGAGGGTGAGGTGCTGCCAGATCCTCGTGTGTAGAAGCCAGTGACATTCACAACCATGCCACAAAGTACAGAGGATCCTTTATGATAGATAGACTTAATTGATCCAAAATACCTAGGGTTCCCAGTTGGGAAATAATGATCAAGAGAAGATATGCTAGAGGTTCTTATGAAACATGGAGATACTGTCTACAGTAAACATGTACAGAGGACCAATACACACATGGGAAAATCACTCAGTCAACCAATTAGTCAACAAAAATTTTACTACATAAATGTTAAGTCACATAAAACAGCCACTGGGGACATAGAAGTAAGGCACAATCCCTGCCTTTTGTAGACTAGCATCAAACTCACCCCTCACATAATAAGTGCTTTACATTGCAGGATTGCAAGTTTGAAGTCATCTTGGCCTAGGTAGAGATAGAGACCTTGACTCAAAACTTAAGTGAACAGGTAGGGGACTGAAGGGATGAATAGCAAAAATAAAAACATGCCATTTTCATTGCGATGTAAGGCACGCATTATTGGACAGATGAGGTTTGATGCTAGTAAGCCAGGACAGTGTTGCTGAGGATAAAGAGTGGGTACTATTTTTTTGCAAAGTATTAGCCTATTGGCCCACCTCCCAGGCATTGAGCAGGGGTGGGAGTTGGCATGCTTTGTAGACACAGGGGCACCACATCCTTCTACAATATGCACGTGAGAAATATAAACAACCCCTAAGAGATAACTTCCTGTATATTTCAGGGTCTTCCATTTTCTTTAATTCTTAAAAATGTGACAGCCTCTGGCTAGATTTTTTTTCTTTTACCCATAAATCTTCCCTGTACTATATTGGTCACTCCTTGCAGCTGACAAGGTCTGCTCATTCTAGGTTCAAAAAGGCTTCACCCATCCCCAAATGCCAACTGATTGTCAAGATTAACACTTTAGGTTAGCACACAAACTAATGGGCTTCCTTGTGCCCATTCATACATCTGTCCTTCTCCTTCCTCCCTCTCCCACAGCCTTACCCTCTCCTTTCCCCTCCTCCAGACAGCTCTTCTCTTCCCCCAGTTGGTCCTTCTGATTTGTTATCTCTATTTCTTGTCTCCTTAAGATCCTTTCCTCCCTTTTCAAAATCCCCCTTCTAGTTTCATGACTTACAAATAGAGATATCTCACATGTGTATAGATATGCAGATACATTTGAAATTTAGGTTCTCTGTGAGGAAAGACATGACGCAATGCCTTTCAGTATCTGGCTTATTTCACTTAACAAGATGCCCTAACATCCAATTATCTGCAAATGACATGCTGCCATTTTCTTTAAGGTTGCATAAAATCCCATTGTGTCTGTCAAGCCTGGAATTTTGAAACTGCTGGGGAAAAACATTTCAAGATATATCATAGACAAGGATTTTCTGACTAAGACTCAAATGATACAGGCAATAATCCCAAGAATTGACAAATGGAATTACATGAAATTAAAAGGCTTTCACATAGCATAAGAAACAGTCATCAGAATGAAGAGGTAGCCTATGAAGTAGGAAAAAATAAAAATCTTTGCCAATGGCACTTTAGAAAAGAAACTAACATCTGGGATATATAAAGAACTGTAAAAATTAAACACCAAAAATGAAAACATCCAATCAGTATACAGGCTAATCAACTTCAGGCCCCTCTCCCACTATTCTTCAAGGAAGAAATACAAATGGCCAAAAGAAGCTTGAAGATGGATTCAATATACATAGCCATCAGGGAAACGTGAATTAGAACTGCTTTAAAATTCCATTTTACCCTTTCCAGAGTGTCTACTGATTTGAGCTAAATCTCCTCTAATATTTCCTTATAAGCACATTGGCTACACCTAATACAAGTCATATATCTAAACCCAACTGGGAACGTCCATTGACTCTAGGACTGAGGCCTTGCACTAAGGGTTTAGAACAAAGCCTGTGAGCCCAGAGGGTGTATAACAGGTTAGACTCCCTGCAGTGAGTTCCCAAGCAGGCTGAGTATGAAACTGCTGAGGGTGAAGCCTCAGCAGCAATAGAGACCACAGGATGCTGGACACACCAGCAATGTAGGATATCCACCAAGAGAGCTGCAGGCTCTGTAGGGAGCCAGACTGGGAGAGCCCATTTCTGCTGAAGGTGGAAAGGCCTACTGAAGGGAATCCCCTAACCCATCAAAGCAAGATGATGACTTGAATAGAATTGCATTTTTTAACTTCTTGTTCTTCTTGGCTTTTCTTTTTCTGTGATCCAATCTTTCTGTATGACTCTCCCGCTCTTCCTTTATGCCATTACATATTGGAAGCATTTAAATTTCTTACTGTGTTTACATGGGCTCGTGGAGTTTGCCTGGAGTCTCACAGAGACTTTAGATATTGTAGTTTTGAACACTAGTGAGTCTTAAGAATACAGAGACTCTTAAAGTTGAACTAAACATATTCTGCGTTATGAAATGGGCTTTGGGAGAGTGTTGTGGTTTGAATCTGGACCGTCTCCCACAGGCTCATGTTTTTAGTAGTTGGTTCCCAGCTTGTGGCACTATTTAAAAGCCTGGCTGATACACTACACAAATTACTCAGGGCATATGCGCCCCTGGTTCTTGGTCAGGGTCACTGCTGTGTCCAGGCATTTCTAGACTTTGTATTTTATCCAAAAACAAAATCAAACCTCACACCAATTGCAAAGTAGAGAAGAAACTTTACTGAAAGCAACCCTTTGTTGAAAGCAACACATACAGATCAGAATACAGTGCAAGAAAGTGGTGAGACAGACAGTGAAGATACTCACGAGCCCTGGTTATTGTTTGGGACTTTCTTTTTTCTATAACATTTCTATTAATTCTTTGAGAAGTTCACATCATGCATCCGTCACACTTCTTTCTCAGTCCTTCCTGCCCGCCCCACCCCCAGAAAAAAATTTTAAATTTAAATTTAAAAACAAAGAAGAAATAAACAAACCCAGTCCATGTTATCCATATACTCGCTGGAGCATGGTCAAACTCAGTGGCCTGCCCTAAATAGAATGGAGTTGTTACCATCCTGCACCCCTGCCAGAAGCCACCTATTGTGGAGAGCTAACTTCAGCATTCTTACTGCACAGAGTTCTCTTTGATATCTTCCCATTTAGGGTGCTACTTTTCCTGGGGGTTGAGGAGGTGTCAGGGTAACGATTGTCATAGAAGCCTCCCATGTCCTTTCTTCTCAACTATGCACCTGCAATCACCGATATCACCACAAGAGCAGCTTCCTTGCTCTTTATAGTCAGCAAGAGCTCGGATCGTGGGCTGCCATGTGGTTCCTGGCCACAGCACAGACCACAAACACAGCCCTGGCTTTGGAGACAGCCCAGACCACAGACATCAGCATGGCTTCAGGTGGCAGCACCGGCTATTCACATCAATATGGCCCCTGGTGGCTGCACTGCCCAGGGACATCAACATAGCTTTGGGCTGCAGCACAGACCATGGACATCTGCATGGTCTCTGGTGGCAACACAGGCCATAGGCATCAACACAGACTTGGGGGTTTTTTTAAAGGGGCTAAGAAAAAGAAGAGTTTGGTTCCTCAGGAGTGTGGTGTGTATATTAACAGGTTGGACCATATCACCATTTTTCCCTTCCCATAATACACTTGATTTTGATCATATGCATATCCAAATATGCATAGGCATAAGATAATAAATAGAGGGTTCTCCCTAAAAGTTTACTTGAGAGCACAGTTTTACATTGTGCATGCAACCAAAGCCAGTTCAGGATGACTTGGTCCCTGAGAAGCAGAGCACAATTGAATATAATCTAAGTTTGATGGTTAATAAGGAAAGAGAAATTTACTGTTCAGAGTGAAGTGTGCATGCAGCTTAATGCAAGTGCGGGTCCTAGGTTGCTAACAGATGCTAAGTGTGCTGTTCAGTGCATAGTACTGTATGTGTGTGCGCATAGTACCTGTAGGTAAGGCTCTCGGGCTGCCAAGTGCATTAGTACAAGAAGGGTGTGTGGCGGAGCCCAAAATAAGTAGCGTCCTAGTAATTAAACCATCCCCCATGCTTGCTTGCCTCAGTTCTGCCTACTCTCTTTGTTTCCTCTCTGCTACCACATAAACAAGCTATCACCTCACGCTTCCTGCCACCATGAATAGAGCCACTTTGCCCTGTCTTCCTTCCTCACTATGTCTGACTGAAACCATAAGCCAAAATAAACCTTTCTTCCTGTAAATCACTCCTCTCAAGCTTTGTTTACAGTATCATGAGAGTAGGTAATACAGCATGCAGAACCATAGTTACCCAGTAAAGTAAATAATAGATGGAAAACATTCATTTCAGACAAGATGGGGGTGCATTCAAAGAGTTATGGCTGTAGAATGAAAATATTGATTTCTGACTGTGAAGTGGAAGTTTCTGAATATGTCATGTGATGCAGACACACGCGGTGTTTTGCTGAGGCAAGACCGGTGGGAGGACACGTGTATAAGCAGGGCTCAATGGACACTGACTGGGTGCTGGCATAGCTAGCTTTGCAATGCTTCATTGGTTTCATGTCTTCACTGGTCTTCGCTTTGTTGTGAGAGGCACACATGGCAGAGAACTTTTTCTAGTGTCCCACCTGGTCCTAATCGCGCCCACTGGCTCCTGATGATTTGGCAGAGGCCTGGCTATTTCTGTTGGATCATGCCACCGCTGCTGACTCAAGACAAAGGGAGATTGGAATCACCCCCCCCCAAAGAATTACTTCTAAACAGGTCCACATCCCCTTGTCCTATTTACCATCTTTTCTCCCCTATCTTTGGACAGCGGGCTAGAAGAAGGGCCAAAGCATTTGAGAACCCTTATTAAAAGTAGGTTTTGAAAAACTCTAAGCCTACAAGACTGTTTCTTTAATGATTTGTAGCAAATTGTTTTTTAAAAAAGAAGCATTTACCTGGACTGTGCAATCGAACTTTTGAATGGCTACTTGGTATTTTCTGATTTACTATAACCTAAAACAGCCTTATTAGTGTATAAACTATGTTCCATAAGTCCGGAACACCACCCCCAAAGCTTCTCTGTTCTCCATGTACTTAGTCCTCACCTCCTTCCCCCACCTAAGGCAACCATGCTGCTTTCCATCTCTATTAAATTACCTCTTCCAGTTTCTCCGCTGGTGCAATCACATGACATGTGGGCTTATTCTTTTGGATGCTCTTATTCAGCATGATCTCTGAGGATCGTTCCCATGGTAACATCTATGGGTATTTCCAAATTCTGTGAATTATGTCAATACACCATATTACATTTCCCTATTTGCCACCTGGTAAACCTATTTGAATTTGTAGTAAATAATCCTACCCTGATCGTATATCTTTATACGAACATATAGTATTATTTCTTCTGAGTATATTTTTAGGAGTAAAACTACTGAGTGATATAGTCAACCATTTTTAACTTTTTAAGAAACTACCAAACTGTTTTTCTTGAGGGCTATACCATTTTGTACTCCCAATAGAAATGTATACTTGAGTTTTTCCACACATTGTCAAAATTGGAATAGTCCAGCTTTTTACTATATCCATCTTAGGGATGCATAGTGGGTCCTCATGGCAATTTCAATTTGAATTTCTGTGAAGATTAATGATGTTGGACATATTTTTATGTGCTGATTAACTATATATTTTGTTCAGTGAAATGTTTATTTCAATCTTTTTCTGGCTTTTGAATTGGCTTGTGTGTCTTATTGTTACTGAATTGTAAGAATTCTTCATACATTTTGGATATAGTTTCTTCTCAGATTAAAGATTTGAGACTATTTTCTCTTAAATTTGTATTTTATTAATTAGTGTTCTTTATAGCATAATAGTTTTTTACTTTGATGTGTATTTTATTTTATCAACTGCACTTAAAGTGTTCTGAGACGTTATCTTGCTTACTTAAAAAACTAACCCAACAACATCTGCTCTCTCGACTGGGTGTTTACAACGGTCCCAGATAATGACTTATTGATTTGGTTGGACCAACATCTGCTATTGTATTTGATTTTCCTTTCTCCTTTGTCAACCATTCCTCCGTTCTTTCTTAGCCATCCTTAGGTGCATTAGACACAGAGCACTCCCTGAGAGTGAGACTCTCATTTAGAAAGATGACTCTTTAGAAACAAGGTGAATGGCTACAGATAAAGAGTGGTAGGGTTTGTTGCTAACACAGCCTCCCTTTCATTAAATCTGTCTGTCTACACTCTGGTGCTCTCATGCCACTGCTCTGGAGTCCCTTGTTCCAGACACATTAGCCACCAATCATCCCGATGTCTCTAGGTATGTGGTGAGCTTTCTGTTCCTTACCATTCAAGGTTTTCACTTTTTACATTTAAGGGTCTGACTATGTCGCATATAAATCATCATTTCACATTTAGCCTAGTTGGGGCCTGCCAAGCTCATTAAGTGTATTTTAAAACTGAATTTGACATCTTCAGATAATATATAATACACTCAAATATTTTTGCTCTATTTTTCCAGGATCCTCATCTGTGTGAGCTGGTGGGAGTCTGTGTTCTCTGAGTTTTCTTCAACTTCAGAATGCCCACGCTACTCCTTTTCATAATCACTATTTTATAACTTTAATTTTGCTGACTCAGGATTATCATACTGCAGTTGGCGTTATGGCTTAGTGGTGGTGAACACAGAGTTCCTGTGTTGAAACTTGGTCCCCTTTGCAAGGTGCTCAGAGGGTAGAAACTGAACCCACCATGGTGTTTGGAGATGGGCCTTTGGGAAGTGTCTGGTTTAGAAAAGGTCATAAGGGGGACCCATTGTTATTGAATACTCTTGGCTTTTGGTCCTAAATACACTTTTGTAAGTGTATTTAATTAGACAAACTAACAAACAACACAACAGTCACAACAAAATAGTAGTGTGCTCAGGTGGCAAAAGCACCAAATCGACCCTGTGCTGGTGGCAGCAGACAGGAGCTAGCATTTAAAGTGGGGCTGTTCTCAAGTCCAGTCTGGTTTTAGCTTTTGTTTGCTGCTAGACTCTTCCTTTTATTTCCAGCACCATGGGTGTCTTAAGGGACTGTGCTAAGTCACTTATATATTTTGGCAGGTGACAAATATTTTAAACTACTAAACTACAATTCTGCCTATATGTGTATGTATACACCCTTATATATAAACACATCTCATTGTATGTATATATGTATTTACATTCTATATCTCAGAATAAATATGCATGCAGAAACTTACTTCCTCCTCCACTAGATCCCATCCTTGTGATGTTATGATTAAGTTATAGAAGCTCCAAATTTGTAATATGCAAAGTTCCAGGGTTAGCCACAGTGTATTGAGCAGCTTATGTTCTCTCTGGTTTTACCTGTATAGTATTAAATTTGCTTTCCAAAACATGACGATACCAAAGCTATTGGGGCTCTGTCTATACCAGTTACCCAGGTGACCTCCTCCACAGCAACACCACTGCCTGACCCATGTTCTAAACTTAGCATTCCTTAGTGAGGATAATTAGATAGGTCAAATTGACTGAGCCATACAATGCCTAGTATCTCTTTAAACATGTGTGTGTGTGTGTATGTGTGTGTGTATGTGTGTGTGATGCTTCTAAAAAAGATTGGCATTCAAACTTGGTGAACTGAGTAAAATGAATGGTTCTCCTCATTATGGGTGGGTGTCATTCACATATACTAGGTTCTGAATAGAGCAAAAATGATAATGGTTGCATTTTATCTGATTGGTCAATTTAAAGCATTGATCTCTGCCTCCAACACTCCCAGTTCACAGGTCTTCAGATTCAAATCAGCATCTACACCAAGATGGTTCATGGCTCTCAGGCCTTCAATCTGAACCATAAGCTTTCCTGGTTCTTTCAATTACAGGTCACAACCTGAGGGATTTCATAAGTGTCTAGTTCCTTATACTAAATCTTTCTGGAGAGGACAGAGCAGGAAGATCCCCCATACTGATTGTATTTCCCTGAAGAATCCTAATGTCGCCCCATTAGTGTAGCCATACAACTCACCTCAGCTGAATTGGGGGAAGTAACTCCAGTCCAGGACACCTTGAACTTCTGCTGTTCTCAGTTGGATTTCAGAAACTCTTCAAGCAGAAAGCATGAATTCCCAGGACACTGAAATAAATGCTTTGTCAATGTTCTTCTCCTTATAGACACTTTGGAGGAAGCTGACGTCCTTATACAACCATATCTGGAAGTCCTGCCAATAGTTCAATTTTAAAATTACCCCATTGTAATTACACACAGCGTGTAGCGATGGAATGATTTGTAAGGCTGTGGATGTCTGGCGAGTGATGTCATGACAGACTGATCCATCAACTAAGGCAAAATGGGAGAGGTCAAAACGGCTGATCACATTCACATTACCGTCAGTCCCCAGCATAATTTATAAGTCCAAAGGGTTGTTCTAAGTCATTTATATAGTTGGCAGGTGACAAATGTTTTAAAGGACTGAATTGCCATGCTGCTCACATATGTATGTAGGTGTACATATTTTAGATAGACACATATATCATGCCACATGTCAACACATATGACATATATCAGAATATACACGTGTGCATGTAGCTACATACACAACATGCATGCTGAAGTTCTTTACTCACGCTCCCATTCTCATCGCTGTGAGTGTAATCGTGAAATTTGATAAATCCTATAATTATTTCAATATCCTTCACTTCCCCAAATCTTGAGGTCTATTCTCCTTTGAGGCAGAGAATATTCCAGACATAGCACATTCACTTGAAGGATCAAATTCTCATGTGAGTTCCATGAAAACCAAACCCAATGCCATATTATTAATTCTGAAGGTTATTCCAGGGAGACATCAACTGGATTAAACATCCAAACCATCTGACTGGCTAGGAGTGCTGCTCCTTCAGAGATGAAGGACGCCAGCCAAACACTCTCACAACACCCCTAAAGCAGCCTTGGTTTTGAAACCAGAAAAATCGAAGTTCAAAATGGGTTCAGGGCTGATGTGTCATGCTAGATCCTGACTAAGGTCAGTTGACTCAGACTCTGATAAGTGTCTCAGGGGGAGTTTGGAAAGCACAGGTTGATCTTCAACCACAAACTTGAGAGTTCGTCCTCAGTCCCCTGGTACCTGTCTGTGATGCTCCCTGCTAACAGGGTGAGTTTGGTGACTAGGGCTCCCTAGAAGCAGGGCATCTGAGATGGCAGCAATGGGGAGGTTGATGGGAGATGGGTTAGAAGCGCCCTGTGATAAGGACTTCCCAAGATAGTGGGGGTGGGGGTAGCACTCCCTTTGCTACTATCCTAAGAAGTCTGAACTCCATTGTTTCTCTGGTGCTTCAGGTAGAAGGAAGAGCAGGGAAATGCTTTCACAGGCTACTAACATTATTGCTTGCTGAGACATAACAACACATAGTGAGGACACACTCAACGCTCGGCACTGCCCCCCAGTTGCTGATGTTCAGAATTAATTTTAGCTTTCCATTTGCATACAGCACAAGACTACTGCTCTGGGAATCCTTCCACACTCACCCTTGTCTGTCTTATGTATACTTCACTTCCAGACACAGTAATTAATACTCATGCCTGTTACATGAATTAAGCAATAGTCTATTTCACGGATGAGGAACCAAGAACTAAAGAGTTAACATGTCCTTGGGTCAGTCTCTGTCTGGATTTGAGTCACTTTATTCTACTCTCAACACCCATTGCTTAGCCAGTGAATCGGCCTCGAGGAGTTTTTCCTCTTGGAAAATGGCCCCTTTGTACCACTTTGAGTCAAACTGGTTGCCATGTCAACAGAAAGATCCCATGATATCAGAGACACCTTGGGCCATGGAGATGACATGAAACCCAGGCTTGTATTTTATGGTCAATGCATCTTTAGCAGGCTATCTCACAGGTGGAAATGGGGCCATCTAACAAGGGAATAGACTCAAAATCAAGCCCATATAGTGCAACTCCCTAAAAGCACTCATTACGTTATTCGTTCACTTATTTAAGTATTTGTTGGGCATACACTAGTTGCAGACATTTTTGCTAGGCATGACAGATGGAACTGTGAACACAGTAACTTCCCCCGACCTCATCAGGGTCGGAGATAAATGAGCAAGCAATAGGCAGAAGTGAGTTGTCATGGTTCCCTAATAAAAGAATCATAGTCTTTTGGGCAAGGGAGATGACTCAGTGGGAACAGCATTGCCAGTGTAAGCTTGAGGACCTGAGTGCAGATCCCCAGCACCATGTGAAGCCAGACACGTGCTACTCATGTCTGTTATTACCACACTCCTATATCAAGACAGGCAGAGGCAGGAAGATCCTCAGAAACTGAGTCAGCTAGCCTGAGGTGAACAATAAGAGACCCTGCCTCAAATAATGGAAGGCAAGGACCGACACGTGAGATTGTTCTCCTATCTCCACACATGCTGAGTGGTATGTGCACATTCATACAGAGAGAGAAAGAGAGAGAGAGAGAGAGAGAGAGAGAGAGAGAGAGAGAGAGAGAGA
>NW_021604665.1:9583539-9598070 GCF_004785775.1 Grammomys surdaster | reverse complement strand
AGAGAGAGAGAGAGAGAGAGAGAGAGAGAGAGAGAGAGAGAGAGAGAGAGAGAGAGAGAGGAACATAAAGAGACACAGACACACACAGAGAGACAGACAGACACACACACACACATATACACAGAGAAAGACAGATACACAGAGAAACACAGACACACACATATACACACAAACATACACACAAAGAAAGAGACAGAAACACAGACACACAAACACTCATACACACATACACAGAGAGAGACAGACAGACACACACACACATACACAGAGACAGACAGACAGACAGACAGACAGACACAGATACACACACAGACACACAGAGACACATACACACACACACAAACACACAGGGGACCCAAGATTGGGTTAAATAATTTTTACAGTCTTTTATGAACATGCTGGGGAAAGGCTCCCAACGTGAGCCTTTATCAACATGTATTTTCCAAGTGAGCCTTCCAGTAGTTCTGTGACTCCAGAGACCAACCAGAATGAGCTATGCAGGTAAGTTAATAGGCAATCCTTGAGGCAGAGGGAGGGTTTTGGAAGCAGGCACCTCATGGTAAATCTGAGACTAGAACAGGAATGCCTGTTGAGCATGCCACTGGGGACGAGGGGTGGGGTTACTCCAGGTCAAACCAGAGCTGGTTTTAGGACAAGAAAAGACTAGAACATCCTTAGAGAGTCTCTGGCTCGGAGTCATGAGCAGGAGATAAGCAAAGGCTGGTGAAGCCATCCCGCCTGTCAAGCTGCCTTTGCACAAATAGTACTTTGCTAAAATCAAACAGGACTATTTTCCTACTCTACATCCTAACTCCGACCCAGCTTTCACAGTGAGCCAAAAATATAAAGGAGTGAACTTGCCACCTAATACAAAGCTGAGTCTGGCTTTCCTCGCCTTATCAAATAAGAATCATGGGAGAAAAATAGCAACAGTCGTAACAGAACATATATCTCCTTTTAGGGACAAGGAAGTATCCCCCTGGGAGGCAAGGAGAAGGTGAGTAATGACTGGGGTGAGAGGGAAACTGGGGGCTTGAACCCAAGTTCAATTCTGGAAGCCCAGGCATCCTTCGAGCTCCTGAGACTGCCAAGTAGTGTGGAAAAGAAAGGGTTTAGGCTGAGATATAAACCAGGAAGATAGATCACTATTGTAAAAGGACCTCCTGGAACTGGGAGGGATGAAACCCTTTATGGCTGCTGTAAACTGAGCAGGCTTGGCAGATGAGTTTATCTGCCGGATCAGATCAGCAGAGAATTCCTGAGCAGAAGAGCAGGCCCTCTGTCCAGGGGACATGTACCCATGTCTGTCTCCCAGTCTAACACATAAGCTCTTTTCCTATCATTTTCGTGAATCTGTTTCCAGTCCCTAGTAAATATGAGGACCGCGTGTCAAACCCTTCCATCGTGCCCACCCCACCCCCAAGCCATGCCTGTGCTACCCACTCAAGCTCAAACTGCAAGCAAGAATCTTTGGGAAATAAGTTCTGTCTCACAGCCTGTTGTTCTGTGAGTGTCCAGGCCATGCTGTCTCCTTCATTGTTGACTATGAAATCACATATTTCATTGTTAAAATTATAACTTCTTAATTCAATACATTGTTGCCACTGGGCATAATGGCTCCTGCCTCTAAATCCCAGCTATTGCCAAATGGAGGGAGAGGCGTTCAAGTTCATTCTCAGCTGCATAGTGGAGCTGAAACTAGCCAGGCAACATGAGACCCTGCCATAGATTAATTAATTGATTAACCAATTAATTAATCAAATGGTGCAATTCCAACTTAATAACCAACACTCATCCTATATCAAGTCCTAGAAATTTTCTAAAGCTTCTTCGTATTTCATCCTCAAAGCAGCTGTGTGTTCATCGCCCAATGCATGAGGAAAACCCAAGGCTCAGAGACAAAAACTACTTGCCCAACGTTAGGTGGATGGTGGATGGAAAGACGTGGCTTCAAGCCAGGTCTCCTGTCTGGACTCCCTTATCCTCTCCCCTGTGCTCGTGGGGACCTGCTGAGTTCTCTGGAGACACACCTGAGCAGAATATCTAAGCTTTTCTCATTCCAATCATAGCATGATTTTATTCTGTCCTGGCCCCCACCCTAGTATATTATACCATATTAAAGCTTGAAAATAAAGCTAGTTAGACTTTGAAAGAAATATGAACTTATTGAGGGGTGTGTATGTGTGTGTGTGTGTGTGTGTGTATGAGATAATCTTCAAAGTAAGCTGGTAAGTCTGGGGAGATGGCTCAGTAGATGAATTACTTGCTGCTCAAGTGTAAGAACCTGAGTTGGGACTCCAGTTTTGTACAGTCAGGAGCTGGTGGCATACACCTGTTACCCCAGCACTGGAGGGAGTGGGGGATAGAGACAGGCAGACCCCAGGGGTTTGCTGTCCAATAGCCTAACTTAAATGGAGAGCTTCTTGTTCAATGACAATCCTGGCTCCAAAAAAATCTTTGGACTAATAGGGGAAGATACTCAAAGTTGACCTCTGCCCCTCACATGGGCACACAAAGACAAGCATGCCTGCACACAAATATGAACACCCATGTATATGCCATGTACGCACGCATACACATGCCTAGACTAAACACAACAACGTTGTAAAACAAAAGGTTCTGTAATTTTAGCTCCGTGTTCAAGGCCTCTGAGGCCGGAGTTCACTTCAGAGTAAAGGAGGAAGTAATCAAGTCACATCAGTGCCCAGCAGGGCTTCCTCCTAAACCCAATCAAGAGCGTCCATTTATAAATGGTGCTTACAGTTATAAGATTTTACCATTTGGAAAAGGATAAAAGAAAAGAGGGGAGGGAGAAATGAAGAGAGGAAAGAGGGGAGAAGGGAGGAGAGGAAGGAAGAGAGGAGGGAAGGGAGGAAAGAGGAGAAAAGGAGGAAACAATAATGAAATAAAAAGTAAAGCATCTTGGTGTGGCTGCTCATGGCTGTCATTCCAGCAGCAATAAGGCTCAGACAGGAAGGCTGCTCCTTGTTTAGGGCCAGTCTGAGGCTATATAGTGAGTTACAGGCTGGCTTTAGCTCCAGATGAGACCCTATTTCAAACAAACAAATAAAGAAATAAAACAATGTGCCATGAGCTATGGAAAGAAAATGGCTATCTCACCATGACAGCTTGCTAGCCCATATTCTCCCACATGCCAATGTAAAACAACCCCCATACCCAGTCTGCATAGCCCATGTATTTGTGGGCAGGGAAACAAGGCAGTAAATCATAATTTCCCATAAGAGCAGAGTCAAATTGCTATAAGGGGAGTCTCTATGCTTCCTCCAGGAGTGGACTCCAATGACCTCTTTGGACACATAAAATCAAGGGCCCCAAACTAGATTGATGCGCAAAAAAAATAAATAAATAAAGGAAGGAAGGAAGGAAGGAAGAAAGAAAGAAAGAAAGAAAGAAAGAAAGAAAGAAAGAAAGAAAGAAAGATAGCAAATTAATAAATAATAAGAAGAGGGGTTAAGGGTTTCCATGGATGACCTGGGAGGTGAGGAACATGAAAGAGATAGAACAGACAGTCATCTTTGTTCAAGGAACCCAGGTAGGCCCCCTCACTGTCCTCACAGCCAGTAAGTGTACAACGTGTTCATCTGTCCCGTTCCTGCTGTGTAGAGACTGATAGGTTCCTGATGTCAGTGCTGGTGTTGGCCCCAGCATCTCTCCTGTACCCAGGGCCCAGTAGACACTCCACACATTTCTGCATGGATTCAAACACAGGAGGAGGAGGGGAAGTGATGGAGTAAGGGCATCCAAAGCCATGGAAGGTAAGACCACAGGAGGGCTCCCAGATGTGTGGGAAACAGAGATGGCAAAGAGCAGTGGTGTCTAGTGCGTAGAGTGGCATGTCAGCTGTGCGCTCTGCTCCCTCCATTGCTGCAAGCCAAGGAGCTGGGCCCTGTTGCAGTATACTGGATCACACTGTGAACACTGAGATTGTGTTAGTTCCTGGAAAAACCTGTTTCTAGTTGTGGTACAGCTCAGACCTTAGCACGTACCCTTAATCCCAAACAATAAAGGTAAAGTTAGTTTGTAGAAGGAAGCACCCGTGTTTGAAAGTGATGTCTAATTGAGTGGCCAAGAAAGATTTGATGGAATGGGATACGCCCAACTCTCACGAGAGGAGAGAGGAAAAGAGGTCACTTAAGAGAGAGCAATGCAGATAGGAAAACGAGGCAGTTTTACCAAGAGAGTTTTACAGAAACAGGTTAAAGAGAAAACAAGCTAGACACTGGTGAAGACAGTACAAGCCAAGCAATGAGAAGGAGCCGGAAGATTAGAACAGATTGCCAGATTTAGTCTGAAGCCAAGCAGAGCAAAAAGTCAAAGGCCAAGGGAGAAGCCAGATTGAATCAGTCAGCTTGGGGAAGAGTTTGAGCCAGGACAACTGAGTCAAACCAGCCAGTCAGAGCTCAGAAAGAGCTAGAAATAGTGAGCTTATTCAGCAGCATGTCAGAGACTGAAAACATTCTAGGCCTAGATTCGATTGTATGGATGCTAGAAGCTAGGTTAGGTTAGCAGACTGAGGCAGTAAGCTTCGAAGACAACAATTACACCAAGCAAATAAAAGTTAACAGTACTCTTTACAGTGAACGTAAATGGCTCTGTTTCACCTTCAATGATGGCAAGACCTGGTGTTTCCCACAATTCTGTCTCCTTTGAATGAAAGGTCCCTTCAAGTGTAGAATATCTAGGAAGACACCAGAGCCCTGTAAGTTCTTAGAAATACATGAAGGAGGCAGAGTGTGGGCTCAAGGCAATGTGGAGGGCTGGCAGGCTTAGAAAAACCTCCAGCCTGCCTCTCCCCAGCAGTGACATATGAGACAAATTACAACTGTTAACAGCAACTCCAGTAAAAGAGCAAGGACACCCCCAGACACCCAGCTACCACCTTACATGGGTGAGTGTCACACCCAGCATAAATTCAAACAAAGGCAGTCTAGAAAGCAGCCTCCAGAATCTTCTTTAAATATAACAAGCTATAAACACATCTTTCCCTGTGGAGTGATCCAGGAAGTTACTGAGCCAACATTCCAATATCAGCAAAAGCTATTGATTGGTTCTTATTAAGTGTCCACATGCTCCTGGTACTGAACAAAAGATTCAGTCCCTTTTATAAAAGCACTCACTCAATGAGAGTATCAACATTAATACAAAAATCCCAAGATGACCCTCAGAGGCCACAGCAGTGAAGACCTTAGTGATTCATAAATCAAGCCATTGCAGGTACAATTCCCTCCTGATGCGACAGATGAGAGGCCCTACAAAGGACCCTGAGATCAAAGCGTGCCTCGATAGCCATTAAAAGAAATTAATTCTTTAGAACATAACAGCAAAGGCTAGAGAGATAGGTCAGAGGTTAAGAATACACACTGCTCTTCCAGTGGACCCCAGTTCAATCCCTAGAACATATGTCTGGGGATTCAACCTGTAACACCAGCTCCAGGGGATACAATGCCTTCTTCTGGTATCTGCAGGCACATGTGGAAATGTACACACACAAATAAATACTATAATAGTCCTTTAAAAAATAATAGATTTCCAAGAAGTTACAGGACACTGGGGTCTTCTTGACCATTATAAAGTTGAAGGAGCCCTTTCTTTATATTCTAAAACAGGCAGAATTCTAGGAAGTACATTCTTGTCACTATTGAAGTGTCCTATGAGAGAAGGGTAGCATCTCCCTGTTTTTCCAAAAATATGGCAAGAATAATTAAAAATTTCAGACTGGGACAGAAGGGACCATCATAAGAAGAGCTCATTCCCAAGACATGGACATCTCAGCCTTCCCAAAGCTTTAGATGTTGGTCACAGAAGTGGAGGAACTAGTGGGGGCGTGTGTGTGGTAAGCAAGCCGTATGTGCCATTGCATTGATGGTTGTGGTGGTACATGGAGGGTGTATAATAAAGCTTCAATTAAAAAAATGGACTCCTGAATTGTAAGTCATTTCAAGAGATAATCACGGGAAACATTTATATCTATGAAATCGGAAGTCTCTTCCGTCAGTGTGTTGGGGATTTGCGATGAGGGAGATGTCACTCTCCAACAAGGAGATGATATGCCCATTGATTCCATTTCTCTTTCTGTCACATGAGAAAATGGAGAGTAATGCTGTTCCCGCCTGTGGAGAATGAATCAAGGTGGCACAGACACATGCCCTGCCCCAGCTCTGCTCTTCTGCCTGTCACCCTACTCACCAGCAGCTGATCAATGACAATATGTAAATGTGCATCCAAGACAACCGCCCCTGTCTGCCAGACTGGTGGGAGCCCCTCCCCCCAGGACCCCTTTGTGTATCTGTGACAGAGCAGCATGATGAACAGGCTTCCTGACGCCCTCCATCTCATTAAAGGACAATCCTTTGCTCAATTCTTAATGGACTCTACAAATTGCTCACCCTCCCTCTGGTGCAAGATTATGATAATTTTATTATTTATCCCAGGAAGGAGTTGCCAAAACTGACAACATGATCAGCACCCATGACAGGTATGAGGAGCATCTCCCATGACATCTTAGGAAGGGGACTATCTGAAACGATGTTTGATCCTTAATTAGAAAGAAATGATTGGCTACTTTTCAAGCAGAAGTGGGAAGCCACAGCATATGCATACTCAGCTCTGAGAAGCTCCCCAGTGCAGAAGGGAAGCACCGGGTGAGCTAATAAACGCCAAACAAAGCCCTCACGGTGGCAGCTGGAGGATGCAAGCCAGGTGTCTGTCATCATCCATTGACATTCAGATCATGAATCAGAAGATGAGACACAGATCTCAGACTTCAACCAAATGATGTAGTCAGGTCTTCGAGTCTCATCAGTACCACTTGCCTTGTGAGTCGGGCTAGAAAAGAAAGCAATGTCCATGACATCTTTTCACTTCCAAGATTCTACCTATAGCTACCCCTATTGGTTACCCAACCTAGCAACTGTTCACTTCTTCCTTTTACCCCATAGGTGATACCACCTGTCACCAGTTTTCCTATTTCCTTTATAAATCAAAGCAGTTCTAGGATACAATCCTACAATGAAACATTAGTAGACACATACAGGAAGGTATGAGTATGGGAAGGTATCTGGGCTTTAAAAACATAGAAAGGAAGAAGAGGAATGAGCAAATAGAACGTGTTCATCTCATTTTTTCATACTTTGTACTCTGCAGACTTAGTCTCTTTACTATTAAGACCCCCTCTTTCCCACAAGCTCACATGTAGAAGGCTTGGTACTCACCATGACAGTGTGAATTCTTTGGGAGGCAAATGAACCATGAGGACTCTCCTCTTGTCAAATGGCTTAATCTATTGACAGGTTCATAGCTATTGGGAGCTAGTGGTGGAGCCTCACTGAAGCAGGTAGATCTCTGGAGCCGTGCCGTTAAAGTAGATATCTTGCTCCTCGCCTCTTACCCCCTCCCTCCTTCACTTCCCCCTCCCCCCTCAACTGTCTCTATCCCTATCCATCTCTATCATTTCCTGTTATCATGGGATGAGTAACCTGGCTCCCCAACCTACTTCCCACTACAATATTCTGCCTCGCCATGGGCTCAGAAATAACTAAGACCAATGACCATGGACAGAAACCTCAGAAACCATGAGCTCAGACAAATCTTCCCTCCTGTGAGATGATTTTTCTCAGGTATCTTGTCACAGCAGAGGAAGTTGGATTGCACAGATGTGAATGTGATGCTGAAGCAGCGGTGTCCAGACCTGGAGGAGGTGGGCAAGCTAATTACATCATAGTCCTGCTAAGTCTGCCCTGAAATGTTCCGCCTCTCAACTGCGTGTTAGGAAAATAAATGCAAACTGATGGAGTCACATCCAGATGCTTGTTTTTATCCTAACAGCCAGAGCATCTCAATGACTTGCTGTCTCAGCTCATCTTTGGCCTTCTAAATCTCATGTCTTGTGTCTGACTCTGATGCGTGTTAGACTTGACCCCCAAGAAAGACTGAGGAGAATATCCTGTCCTTCGTGAACACACAAATGGGTGGGGAAAGAGTCATGGAGTTGCATCCCTCCTCTCCTATTAATTACATTTTGCCATTGTATATGGCCTCTAGTTGCTTAGACCCTTCAACCACCAAGATGTTCCTCAAGCCTTTGCTTCCATATTATAATTAATCCATTCCACTCAAGAGAGAAAAAGTTGTAAGGTAACATATTTCTATTCCTTTCTTTTTTCAAATATGAGTATATGGAGGAGGCAGGTATGTGTATCAGTATACAGGTGTAGAGTCCAATCTTCTCAAGCTGGAAATACAGGCTGGTATAAGGTGCCCAAACTAGGCTTAAAGTAGCAATCACTCTTAATAGCTGAGCTGTTTTTCCAGGCCCCTTTAAGGAACGATCTGTAAAGATGATGTTCAAGCTTAACATACACAGAAGTTTTACAAAATAACGTTAGCAAAATATCACTAGCAAAGAAGAAAGCAGAATCTACTTGAAGAGACACTTAAACATTTCTTCCTTCAAGAATCTATTCTAGATACAAGTGATGCAGACTCTTAGAAAGAAATTTACATTTACCACTGGATCCTGGGAGCCATGATCTCCACAAGCTCAATGCTTGAAAATACACAACTAACCAACTCACACAAAAATGAATGACCACCACCACCACCCCCTATTCTGCATAACTCTGACATAAGGTCTGTGTTAGCCTAATTGCAACGTAATTTTTACTCAGTCAGGAATCACAGAAGCTGCTTTCTGGCAGATTTCATATCTGATGACTTTCAGAGACCAAAGGGGACAGTTGGGAGCTGAATTTATGGTCACTGGGTACCCTGTGAGCCTTGGATCTACATCAAAGCCACAGGGGCTGGAAGCAAATCACTATGACAACCATTTATGTGGCCAAAATGGAAAGGCAAGATTTGATGGGGCAAAGTAATGCATACACCTATAACTCTAAAATACATGGTGAAGTTTATGTTTGGATTTGTTGTTTAAGACTGAGCCAGGCGCCTCCCCTGCCTCTAGCTGTGTGTGCATGTGAATAAGAGGGACCATAATGAAACCATGAATAATAAGTAAAGGACATCAACGGGAATGCCACAAGGACTCCAAATACTCTAATTCATAACCATACACAAGTACATGTGCTGCTTTGTAGGCAATTCGTCTGCTCTTTCCCACTGCTTTCCCTTTCTCTCCCTTGAAATATGCTCTGCCAAAACCCCCACAGCAAAATACTCAAAGTGTCTGGATGCAGCCTACTTAAAACAACAAGGCAGACAAGTAACGGGTTATTTCAGTGCAGGTTTGGCCATGTCTGCCAGTAGTAAACCCTAAACTGCCTAGGAGGGGATGACGATCTCAAAAGCCCCTTTAAATAACCTTCTTTCTTTCTGCTCCCTAAAAAGGTGTCACTTAAGCAGTACTGTAACAAGTAAGGGAAACCAGAGACCAGCTGCCAGAGCATCCGTAGCCACTCCTCTGCCCTGAGTTTCCAAATGTTAAATCTCATTTTAAAAAGAAGAGTTCTCCTCCATGAGAAAATAAAAAGGATTAACCATTCCGCTTTTAAAAAAAAATTAGGAATATATATATATATATACAAATATGTCTATGCATGCCATAACAATTGATTTAAAAAAAAAGAGGCCATGAATTTGAAAGAGAGTAGGGAGGGGTGGGCGGGAGGGTTTAGAGGAAGAAAAGGGAAAGGAGAAATGTTGCAATTAAATTACAACCTTGAAAAAGAAAAAGAAGAAAGCAAAGTTGTCCAGCAAGTATAAATGCACTTGTTTGAGTATATCAAACAAGTGAACACCATGGGCATGAATTACAATAGCCATCAGCCCCACCCAGTACTGAGATGAGTCTATTGATACATCTGGTGTCTTTGATGGCACTTCTGAGTGAGGAACTTCAGCACCACCCTTCTCACCCCTTCCCTACATTAGAAAAATATTCCTCAGCTAGGGTGACAACTTCCTCCAGTCCCCAAACATGGCGACCCAGCAGAGGATCACACAGCATGAGCTGCCTCAGTCTCCACTGACTTAAGCTACACTGGAGTCTGTCCCAGCTCCCAACTCTGAGTCCCACCAGGTTTCCAAGGCACCAGACTGCCAAGCCGTGACCCAAATCTCAAGACAGCCTTGGGGAACCAGCTTCTTTCCGTTTGCCTGAGGCCCTCTTGGTTTACAGGTCAGACTCTGTCCTAGAGACAATGTTCAAGTGTCCTTGTGTCCCTTTCCCCACTTCCAGAGTAGCAAGACACTGAACTTCTTCCTTTGAACCACTGTCCTGACTACCCTGCGGACAGGTTTACATAGAGGATGCAGCCTCCCAAACTTGGCAACCATGTTTATGTTAAATGTCTCGCATGGCTTTCCTGCTGACTTTGCGGCAGGGCAGGGCTTCTGGGCCTCACGGAATGTATTCCTATATGTGATAATGATAAAGATGAGATTCCCACTCCCGTCCTTCCCAGCTGTGGCTGCAGTAAGGCTACCTCTTGTATTCTCCAAGGGAATTCTCTGGATCTGTAGTGACTGGGGCTGAAAGGCCAGAGCCTGTCACTCACATTCCGTAAGGACTCCAAGGTGTTGTAGAAACCCCCTCACACCAGTCCTCGCCCTCCTCAGGGAGACCACCCATCTCCTAACACCCCACTGTACGCAGTGCCGACTTTATCATAATCACCCCACTGCAGACCATGTGTCACCTGCATTTCATTACCACCAATGAGAACTCCACATCACACTTAAGCTAGGATCCTGCAGAACAGATCCCCAGATCTGTCTTGGGGTGTCTGCTTTCTGGGATTCTTGCTGGAACCAACTTCCACATCATTCAGGGTCAAGTAAGGGGGGGGGGGTAGAGGCCACAGCTGGGATGTTAGAGTTCTCGTCACCATAAAAATACCTGATGGAATGACGAGAAGAAGGAAGGCTCACAGTTTCAGAGGGTTCAGTATGGCTTCTTGGCCCTATGCATGACTGAGAATCATGGTGGCAGAAGCAACTGTGCTTTGCTTCTTAGCAGATGGAAGCAGAGACAGATTACCTTAAACTTCTCACCTTTTACTCTGTCCAGGCCCTGAATCCGGGTGATGTCACTGCCCATAGTCAGGGCCTATCTTCCTCTGACTGAATTAATCATCTCTGGAACTTCTGTCATAGACACAGCAAGCATGTGTCTCTCTGATCTCCTAGGTGATTCTAAATCCAATCCCAGCAATAAAAGTTAACCATAGTGCCTGGATTTGGATTGAGGCCATTTTGTCTCTGCTGTAATTTTATTTCATTTTATCTTGCCTGAATATTTATTTCCTGGTCAGAACTGAAACAGGGACAGACTCCTCTACCCATTAGACCTGAGCCGAGAAATGTGACATGAGGGCTGGGGTTAGGGAGGTGAGGCACAGGAGACAGCTCCCAGTGTGTGTGTGCACATGGTCCTGTGTTTCTCTTGGCTGGGTTCAGAAAGGGCCTTCCTGAGAATGGTGGCAGGTAGCGCTAAGGGAATGACAGCCCAAAAGGAAGTACTAAATACTGACAGGCCAAAGTTCTAGGCCACAGGGCCCACGTGAGACAGGTAAAGTTCCAGAAGATGGCTTTGTACCAGTGCCCATATGTTGAATAGTGAATAGGGAAGGCAAAGGCATGGGTTACTATCTTGCCTTCCATATAAACCTGAAAATGTTGAATTGGGCCATATGTACCTTCCCTAGCCACTGGAGGCATTGCTAGCCCTGAAGAGTTGGATGAGAGGGAATGTCCAGGCTGTGGAGGAACAACAGCAACAGACTCCAGCCTTCCTGAGTGGGTCACAAGTATCTGGATCACAACAAGGCAAGGTCAGGGTAAACCACATGCTCATGCAGACTGGGGAAGTTAGAACACACACTCCATGTGCTGATAGATCATACTAGATAGTAACTTAGAATGGCAGACAAACTACTCAGGGAGTGCTAGGGATACAGAGCAGCCTAGGCTGGCCTCCATACTGCTTAGCCCAGCTCAGCTGGGACAGAGACAAAGTAAGCTAGACAACCCAGACAGTGTTCCACTTCCTTCTGGAAGCCAGAGCCAACCAAGGCCTGGAAGAAGGCAAGCAGAGAAAACCTGGAGGGGCACAAAGAGGGGCAGAAGTCTAGGCTAAGTCACTTCCCCATGACACCAGTATCAGCGACAATGTGACAAGAGACCATAGGTGCCTACTGGGCTGGAGCTGCTCTTGGGTAAACCAGGAAGGAAACACTGCATTGGTTGAAAGCCCTGTTAGCACTTTTCTTTGGTGTGGGAAGGGTTTTAGGATGGGGCATGTTGGTCCTGTATATTTGTCACCCTTCTTGTCTCCTGGAAGACTCAATCCTTCCATTATCTTATGAGGCTTAGATTCCATCTCCCAGTGGGTTGCCTATCTTCTCATCTGTGAAGAGGGATTTGATGTTTTAACCCCAGGCTCTCCTTCCATGGATGCTAGAAACTGGTATTCCTCCATCATAGTACCCCATCATGAAATCGGTCTTGTCAATCTGAACCTCTTTCTTGTATGTTCTCTGAACGCACCTCATTCCTGAGATTTTTACCCTATCTTCCATATATCCCTTCTCCATGAGTGAATGCTTCTTGAAACTCTCAAGATCGCATGTCAGACTCAGCACCAGAGGGCCCCTTACAGTGCTACAATCAAGATAGGTACTAGTGATGTTGGAAGTGGGAGAGTCAGCAGAAAAATGGTGTTGTCCATCAATGTCTCCCCATACTCACAGGCCTAATCCTTGTCCAGTTCTTGCATCTTCCAGATGCTCTTCTGGACCAAAGACTTATCACTGACATAGTCTCATCCTAGCTGTCATCCTCTGCTACTATCTGGACTGTGGGAAAAAATAGGACCTCGGTGGTGGTGGATTCCCAGAGGCCGTTCCATGAGGCTGGTCTCACATACAGGAGGAAGTCTAAGGTTCCAGAGGCAAAAGGCTTTGGGATGGCAGGCCACAATGACACGAGGAAGTCCTTGGTTCCAAAAGGGTTTATTGTCATGGTGGATGGTAGAAGGATCTGAATGTACCCCCCACCCCCCACCCCCTAAAACTCAGGCCAGACCTGAGTTAAATAGGGAGGGAGAAAGGGGGAGGTCTGGGGAAGCATGCTTAATTTGCTCCATCCTCTGGCCTTCATTAGAATGTAAATCCCTAGGGCCTGAGGCCTCTAGTCACACCCTCAACCTGTGCACTTTGGGAGGGGCTGTAATGGCCTACGTGACTGAACAATGTATGTCTATGGGAACAAGAATGTGCATCAGGACTCTGGGTTCTGGGGACGTGGCCGAACGCCTGCCGGTTCTCACTTAGAGTCTCAGGGTTCCAGGCCCATGCCAGCCATGAACCAGGATACCCTTAAGAAGTCCCACACTGGACTGGCTACTGATCTTTGCTTATTCTCACCTCTAGCCTGGGCTAGGGTATCTGAGACTTCTTCCTAAACCAAGAGACAAACTTTGACTGCCTATAGCTCGGATGATCACTTCCATGTCTTACTATTGTTAAATATAGAATGGAATAACCATCTTCTAGGGATAAGACTGTTGGTATTGTACAGAGCAACAAGAGAACCCTGCACATCATATAGTCATTATTGGCAAACAGTAACTTCCACCACCCTACCTGAACCCAGGGCTACAGGAATCAAATGGAAATATCAAAATTAGTAGAACTTGGAAACTTGGAGAAATTTTTGTCCAGAGCTAAGCCTCAGACCTCTGAGGAAGAGGCATCTCTGTGAAATCTGAGCTTAGCAGAAGGATTCTCCTTGGGGTTCTAAAGAGACAACCTTAGCCAGTTGCTGAACAGCCAGAACATAGCCAATTCTGCTAATTCTGGGGAAAACTGTAGGCAGATTCCAGAGCTGTGCCTGGAAGCATCCTCAGCACCACCAGTTGCTTAAGCATCATGGTAGGCTGATCCTCAGGAGTGAGCCACCTGCCAGACACTCTAGTCCTCCATCCTGACAGAGCCTCACAGGAAGCAGTCAGCAAGAACAGAAATGTGACTTACAGGGTCCCAGCCCCAGCATCACAGAGCAGGATAGAGAAGGGAAGGCTTGAAGTCGAAAGGATGGCTTAAGAACTGGCACAGAAAGCCTGAGATCATTGTGTAAATCCAAACAGAGCAAAGTTTTAAAAGACAGAGGTGAAAAAGGAAGAGATGCTACAGCCAAGAGATGAGAGTAAACAAAGCAGACACCTAAGGGTTTGCTGGTGCTCTGGGCTGGCTCAGGACTCGTGGGAATGGGGAGCAGAGATGCTCTGGGATCATGCCCTTGGTGCTCTGGGCTGACTGACTCAGGACTCGGGGGAAGGGGAGCAGAGATGCTCTGGGATCCTGCCCTTCCCTGAGGATCTGTAGGCAGTTGATGGTTGCTGGGAGAGAGGAAAGAGGGAGGGGAAGAGGAGAGATTTTCTCCAGTAGTGTAGTCATTGTTAAAGTTGCCTGTGCTCCATAAACTAATTGATACACATACACATGCAGAGAGAGAGAGAGAGAGAGAGAGAGAGAGAGAGAGAGAGAGAGAGA
>NW_021604665.1:9546578-9583529 GCF_004785775.1 Grammomys surdaster | reverse complement strand
AGAGAGAGAGAGAGAGAGAGAGAGAGAGAGAGAGAGAGAGAGAGAGAGAGAGAGAGGCATATACATTTAAAAGCACACACTCTTTCACATACAAGTGTGAAGGTCATAGAAGATAAGAAAAGATCTAAGAACTCAAACTGAGAAACAATAATTAAAGCCAATGTGGGACTCTGGGCAGGAGACTGAGACAGGAAAGGGACACTGGAGGAAAAGTTACTGAACTCTAAATAAAAGACAGAGTTCAGTCCATGGGTTGTCCCATTCATGGTTCATAATTTGGTCATGATAATTGTTCCACATTAAGTAAGGAACTATCATTAGGGAGTAAGGGAATTCTCTGTACTATTTTTACCACTTTTCAGTAAACCTACAATGAATTCAAACTTAAAAAAAAGTTTTTTTTTTAAGCATCAGTGTTTTCACATGGGTTGGAGTCCTATGGGATTTAAGTCATTATCCTCACAATATTATCAAAAGAAATACGTAGGTCCAAACTGCCATTTCTGGTAAACAAGGATGAGGGAGTCACAGTCATCACACACCAAACAAGTGGGTTAGTGCTGAAGACAGATGCCATGGGAAGGTCCACGAGACAATGGGGCCCAGTGAAAGAGAAGTGAGAGATTATCGAAGACCAACACTGTCAACTTCCTTTGCACCAAGGACCAGCCCAGTTTATAAGCCAGAATAACGGGCCTCCTTCAGGGAATCCACACCTCCAACAATACCTGTTCCCAGAACCCACACCTAGGTCATCATTTCTCCACCTTCACAGTCACATAAATCAATCACCAGTCCTTGACTGTCTCAATTCCCTTCAGCCTACCCCTCCCACTAAGATTCCCTTTTAACTGTAAGATGACCAAAGACAGACGACTGGCTGGAGTCAATCTTGCTTCTCTTCTCTCCCTCACCCTCCCATCCCATCAAAGCTCTTCTCAGGTTGACATTACACAGCATCAACCCTTGTGGGCACACATGTTCACCAAGAATCAAACCATCCAGGCCTAAACTGAGCTAAGCCTCTGTTCCCTGGCTCTTTAGAAACACACACACACGCACACACACACGTGTATGTATATGTATACATATATGTATATAATCACTATGCATAGAAGGTTCACCTGAGGTTGGCACCACAGTATTCTAGTCTAGAGAGATTCACTTCCCATTGCATTAGGTTAGGCAACAGAATTTACAGTTTGGCAAGAAACTTTGACTTTTCCAAGAGCTCTACAGAAGGTCTGTATCAGATTTATTCCTAATGTGCATTAGTGCAAGGGCAGACTCTAACTGATAAGAGTTATCAACTATCATATATTTCAGTCCCGCCATCATCTATGTGAACAAGTGGATCAGATGGTGAAGACTCACATCTAGATACCTGATAGCAGGCCTGGGGTATATGTATGGGTTAACCAATATTAACTATTCCTGAATTGTAGATGAAAGTTAACTATACACTTATAATAGACTTATCAAAAGCTTCTATACATATTAATGTAATATTTTAGTGAACGACAGACAACTAATTCTGATAGATGCTTGGAAAACTTCTGAACTGAAACTAACATGGGCCCTGTCCACAAGGACTCTGTGATGCAGGCAGGCAGACATGACTCACACGCCTACCAATAAATTCATAATTGGTCAGATGTGTGCTCAAAAACAGAACCAGAGCCTGGAGCCAGGAATCAACTTTATTCTTGATAACTGTGAACCTTGCCACAGAGCACTATTGGAAGGTGGTGTTGATTTGGGGGAGGGGATGGAGAGGTGCCATGTGGGAGAGAGGCAAGGAGGAATAGAAGGGGGTGGGGGAAGTCAACGTCCAAAAGAAGAAGTGGAAGGATAGCTCAGTGTTAGAATGTATGGTGAGCATTCTCAAGGCCCTGGACTCCATCTCCAACACCCCAAAAATTAATAAATTAAAAGCACACCAGCTGCACCCCTTTACTGTGCCCCCTGATCTCTGTCACACCAGGAAAGTATAGAGATTTCTACAACATGGCTCCAATACTGACCTAGACACAGAGACACTTTTCCTAGGTGGGCTCCCAGCAGATAACTCATATCTGCAGCGTTCTTGCCCCCAAGCAAAAGTGGAAATCAGAATCCTCAGCAAGATGCTCCAAGAGACAGAGTCAGCCCTGGCCTCCACCACCATCCCAGTACAAAACCCCATGACTTTACTTAATAAGGAGGACATAAGACAAGAAGCAGGAAGTCTGCAGCTTGTTTTATCTAGCACTCTTCAACACTGAGAGTCTGGTGATCATGAGGTTCTGACTTGTACCTGACAACAATTTTTTATTTTCCCAGCTGAACTTCCGACTCAGCAGGCAGGGTCCCCTCATTGGCCTTTAGTGATTTCAGGAAGTGGATAAAGGAAACCTTTACTGCCTCTTCCAGCAGGTTACTGTAAGGGGCTAGAGAGGAAAGAGATGAAGCAAAGATGTCTCAAGCATCATGCTGAGTACGTTAAAAAGGAGTCTGAAATCAAAGAATCAATTGCCAGGCCAGCTTGGTTCAAAGCTAATCAGGAAGGTTAGAGAGACCCTGTCACATATACACACACAAAAAAATGTTTTGTTTTTTAAGTTCCAGGGGATAGGGCTTAGTGGTAGAGTATTTGCCCAGCATGCATGGGGTCCTGGGCTCCATTCCCAAACTGCAAAGAAAAGGAGATAAGAATGGAGGGAGAGAAGGAATAAGAAAAAAAGAATAAAATTAATTAAGAAATATTGCCTATTTATATCTACTTCCTACACTATGCTCCACCATGGTAAGAGTCACAAGGATACCCCAGACCTTCCATACTAGAGATTTGGTTATTCTGTTGAAATATTCCCTCCAACAAGTCAATGAACTTTAAAGACCTCTGTATCCTGTGTTGAAAGTCTTCCTATTGGGCAAGGAAGATAGATGGCTCAGTGAGTAGAGCACTTGACACACAAGTATGATATGTTAGCTAGTTTTGTGTCAACTAAACACAAGTCAAAAGTTATTTAGGAACAGAGACTCTCAGTTGAGAAAACGGCCCCATCAGATTGGTCTGTAGGCCAGCCTGTGGTGTGTTTTCTTGATGGATATGGGAGGGCCCAGCTCTCTGTGGGTGGTTCTATGCCTGGGCTGGTGGTCCTAGGTTCTACGAGAAAAGAAAACAGGCTGAGCAAGCCATGCATAGCAAGCCAGTAAGAGGTACTCCTCCATGAGATTTGCATCAGCCCTTGCCTCCAGATTCCTGCCCTGTTTGAGTTCTCACCCTGACTTCTTTCAGTGATGGACTGTGATGTGGAAACATAAACTCTGAAAATAAACTCTTCCCTACACAAGTTGCCTTTTGACATGGTGTTTTATCACAGCAATAGAAATTCTGACTAAGATACATGAGAATCTGAGTTTAGATCCCCAGAACCCACATAAAGCTGGACATAGTAGTGTGTGCCTAGAATTCCAGGGCTCCCACTGAGAGATAGGAGGCAGAGGCAGATGAATTCCTGGAAACTCACCAGCCAGCCTGGTATGCTAAGTGGTAGACAAGAAACCCTGTCTCAAACAATGTGGAAGGTGAGGACAGACACTCAAGGTTATCTTCTAACTAAGTGTACTATGGCATATGCATACACATACTCAGACACTTGTGATCGTGCATACACATATATACAGGGTAGGAGGCAGAGACAGAGGCAGGCAGAAAGAGATCAAATTAAATTTTAAAATTGAAACCTCCCCGCCCCCCCACCCCAGTATCAGTGGCTTCCTCCAGCTCTCCAGGCCCTGCTCGGTGAGACTTTCCCAGCATTTGCAGCTGACATGGAGAGCACACTTACTTGCTTGCTCGTTTATTTATCTGCTTCCTATTCTCATTTACGTATTGATTTGCTTGTCTACTGTTTCCTCTAAGAGACCAACAACTCCTTGAAGACAAGCATCCCACCTGTCTGAAACATGCTTAATTCTCAGAGCTTGCAACAGGGCACGCTGTAGAGGTGGTGGCATTAAAGACTCAGGAAAGCAAAAGGAAGGATCAAAGAAAAAACAACTTGGAGACGTTGAAAGTGCAGTAATTATGAATACGGGCTCTATGGCTGAGACGCCAAGGTTTGACCTCCAGCTCTGGCCATGGCGTGCTGTCCCCATCCAAGGCCTCAGGTCAATCTTTATTAAAAGGGGGTTATGGCGACTGATCTAAAGAGACTTTTAGGGAGGAGGATCCGGAGTTCAAGGTCAACCTTAGCTGCGTGGAGAATTTGAGGACAGCTTGAGCTACATGAGACCCTGTCTCCAAAGAAGCTGAACTTGTATGTGTAAGCCACTCAGTGTCTAAACCACTGTAAACACTCATTAGCTCTTATGTTGCGGACCAAGCTCTACCAGGCCTTCTTGGAGCAATGCAGTCCAAGAAGAAACATGACAGATCTCTGCACACAATGAATGCGTTCTTCCACCTCCAGACATCTAGAATAACAACCTCCAACGAAGCTGATGCCACTGACTGGTTTACAAGCTGGGAAGGCTTCTTGTGATTCTAATAGCATGTGAAGGGATTCCTGGGAATATGAGGTAGTGGGGAGGTGAGGTCCACCTGGGTGCCTGGGAATTTTCAGCTTGCAGTCCTCCATTGAAGATGTCTGTTTTCCCAGCGAGACAGGCTTGCCGGTGCTTATCTTCAGCAGCATCCAGCAAGTCGGCATACATCTTCTCACCATTGGGATGTTTATAAACCATGCCTCGATTTGCTGATTAGGAATCTGCCAGTAACTCTATACTCTGCTTCCTATAAGTGCAGCAAGAAGGACGGGTACTATACTTTAAACTAGTTTTAACAGACTTCCAAAAGCAAAGACAATGGGTATGTTGGTGAGAGTCCATTTCTGATTTCTCAGGTCATAACAACTGTTATACATTAGAAGCATTAGAAGCAACAATAAATGTCCAGTGTCGAAAAATTTAAAAAAAAAACTCTTAGACACTGACTACAGTACTTACATTAGGAGGGTGTATTTCTGACTTTCAAAATAATAGATGACAATAAGCCTTCTTTTGAAAAAAAAATAAGATCTGGTGTAAATTTTGGTTCCAATACCCTTTTTGGCAAGGAGATTTCCTGTTACAGTCTAGATGTAAGCTAGTCATAAAAGCTCTGCCGGAAATATTTAACTCAAAACCAGGCTTCGTTCAACAAGAGGGGCAGAGGACAAAGATTAAAATAGCAAGCAGAGGTGAAAATGCACAACTTCCCAGATTCTGATAACTTTATGCATCTAGAAACAGAAGGGAGTGATAAATGGGTACAATTAAGAGACTCTATGTGCCATTTATTAAAGATGTGTGACATGCAACTGTATGGATTTCTACCTTAACCGATCACAAATTTAATCAGAACAGTTAACACTTTGTCTCAATGGTGCATTGGAGAATTCAGCTATCGACTGGAACATATTTATGTGTCCTTTCATGGCGATCCATTTTAAGAATATTTGATTTTTTTTTCAGGAAGGGTGGGAGGAAAGACATTTAATTGTGCCCTCAATATTCTAACAAGGAACATAAGCTTGAAATCATATCTCTGTTCTAACCCAATGAAGTAGACATGTAATTTATAAGAATTTAAAAGAATTAATCACAGATGCAAGAATAGGGTCCACAGAGACTTTTAACCAAATAGTAATGCAACTCACCCAGCTAATTCTGCTCGTGTAGGGGAAAAATATATATTTCCACTTGCAGGAGAAAATGAACACCAGAGATTTTTCAAAAATAAAAATAACGAAAATATTATAATACCAATGGCCATTTGTCAAATACTGACTAGATGCCAGGCATCCTGCCATGTGGTCTTTGACAAAGCTTCACTAGGTTGTAGAGAGGACATGTTTCCACTCATTTGCTGAAGGCCTGGCCAGGTGACTTTTCTGGCCAGTTGAATGTCAGTAGACAGAGCTCCCAATGGCTTTGAACAGCTTCCCTTGGCCTCTTGTTCTTCTGTCTTCTACCCTAGCTGACAGGCTCTGAAGGTGATCTGCTAGTTAACCTAGCAGGTGTCCAAGCTTTCGACATAGTCACATGACATAATCTACAAAGATCACATTTGGGAACCACTCCAAATTGAGCTATTTTTAAAACTGCCCCCAAACCTCTCATTTTAAGTAAGTTCATGATCTTGTGTTGGGTGGAATTCTTAGCTGCCCTGTGCTGCCCACGGACCTGGGGTTGGAAACACCTGGAGAATTTAGATGAACTACCTAACCCACGGGTCATGAGCAAGAAAATATTTTATGCTAAACATCATTGAGATTTCCAGTTTGTTTAATGTATAACGTCATTGTATACCAGGCTGACTAATTAAGGATATTTGCTTAAGGTTGCTGTGACAATGTACACAATCTGGGTGGCTCAATTTATCATCTCCTTGTCATTCAAGCCACAGGTTCAAAGTCAGGACATCAACATGTTAGTTACTTCCAAAGGCTACCAGAAAGAGAATTTGGGGGGCACGATGCTTTACCCTTTAGCTTTTTGGTGTGTCTGTCTCTCTAATTATCTTCCCAGCCTGTGAGCCTGAGAATCCAGAATTCTCCCTGTATAAGGATGCCAATTATATCAGGTTCAGGCTCTAAAGACCTCTATTGAGCATCACTGCATCTGCAAATGCTCTGAAGCAGTAGAGTTAGAATCTTAACTTATGACCTTTGCAGAGACACTGAACAGATGCATGACACGGTGTGCCTGAGCTCAGACATCGGTCTGACTCTTATGCTTTGTCCTACTTACCCAAAATCCCCTTCTGATTGGTTGCTGATGGGACCACTAGCTATTCCCATGCAGACACATGCACATTCCTCTTACATATGTGGCTACCATTTAAAGCTCCAAAATACAATGATTGGAAGACAGGCCTTCTCATTTATTAAGTCTTTCACTCAGATGAGTGCCCAATACTGGGGAGGGCCGTGGGGAGCAGTAACCTACTTCCTATCAGTAAGGAGCCCACAGTGACATGAGAGTGACAGGCAGATCCAGCCTTGCAGCTTCTCCAAAGTCATGGCTGTGAGCAGTGCTATTCTGAAGGGAAATTTCAGGGTTCTGGAAAAGTGCCAAACCTCAGCAGCTATGACCTAATCAGAAATGCCATGGGCAGTTAAAAATATCAAGAAACGAGCCAAGTGCTGGCTAGATGGTCTAGTTAAGGGCCCAAGTTCATTCCCAGAGTGCATGTTAAAAAACAAGGCATAGTGGCACACACTTTTAAATCCCAGCACTGGGGAGGAAGACACAGTCAGATGCCCTGGGCTCATTGGCCAGCCAGCCTATCTATTTATCCCTAACAGATCCCAGTTAGAGACCCTGTCTCAAAAAAAAAAAAAAAGTGAGTATCTGAAGAATACTCTGGAATGCACTGGAAGCTGACTTCTAGCTTCTACACTCTACATTCATCTATGTGCATGTGTGCACACACAAACACATACACAAATACATGCATTTACATGCCTCAAAAATCAGCTCTTAGTAGAGGCTAGACAAATGGCTCAGCAGATAAGAGTGCATGCTGCTCTTGCAAAGTACCTAAGTTCAGTTCCCAACACCTCATTCAGAAGCTCACAAAACCCACCCCACGCCCAACCCCATAACTCCAGCTTCAGAGGATCTGTCACGTTCTTCTGACCTCTGTAGGCACTTGCACTCATGTACAAATACACACAGGCAGACAATATACAAACAACTAAACTGTTAAATAAATGAGCCAAGATCTCAAATAAGAACCAGGTCAGAAAAGGCATGGGGGAAAAAAAAACATTCTACAGGAAAAGGATGGGCGTATGCAGACTGGCTAGCACTCAGAAGCCTGACACAGTCACAGAAATAAAAAGAAATCCAGAGTGAGTCCAGTGTCAGATTCCAAGAGGAGGAGACAGATGTAAGGAAGATAATATCTATTGGGACAGATTTTGTCTCCTGTGACGTCGTCAGCAATCTATGAGGTATGGACCTTTACGAGATAGAAAACTTGGGCCCAGGACCTTCCCCAAGACCAAGAAGCTTACACATAATGGGAGAGAAAGGATCCATGCATGTCAGGTGACAAAGGCCAATCAAGATCCATCACACTGTTCTGACTCCCAATGCAAAAAGAGAATGAAGAGCATTATTTAGGAGAATGGTTACTATGGTTACCATCAATCTCCAGGTCACAGGATGCTTCTTTGGGCAATTGGGATCCTTATACAAGGAGAATTCTGGACTCTTAAGCTCACAGGCTGAGAATATAATTAGAGAAATAGATACACCAAAAAGCTAAAGAGTAACGCTCCCCACCCCCACTCCCCATTCTCTTTCTGGTAGCCCTTGGAAGAAACTAACCTTTTGATGTCTTGACTTTGAACCTGTGGCTTGAATGACAATGTATCTCACTCAACCTGGAATTCACTGATTCAACCAGACTGGCTGGCCAGCATCCACCTGTCTCCATCTCCCAGTGCTGAGAGCACAGCCATGTCCCATCACACCCAGCTTTTTGTGTGAATGCAGGTGATACAAACCCTTATGCCTGTATGGCAAGCACTTTACCAGCTGAACTATCTCTCCAGTCCTATAGAGATAATGTCCTTTTGCTGTCTAGTACGCTAAGCCCTCCCTTCCTGACTGCATGCATCTGCTCTGAACAATGATTCTGAGCTCAGGAGTGAAAAGAGGGCCAGAAAGATGGCTCAGAAGGTAAAGGAGCTTCCTCTGGAAGCATAAAACCCTAAATTTGATTTCCAGGACTCATATAAAAAGTCAGGTGTGGTGGCACACATTTGTAATCTCAGAATTCCTACAGGGAGATGGAGACAGAGCCAGGAGAGTTTGTTGGAAGTTCACTAACTGACCTGGATATGACACTTATCGCAGAGGCATAAGCAACAAGCAAGATCTTACCTCAAAACAAGGTAAAAGAAGAAAGCTGACCCCAGGAAAATCTGTCCTGTCACTCACTTCCACATATGTCCCACGGCAAGTATATGGCCGTGTGTGTGTGTGTGTGTGTGTGTGTGTGTGTGTGTGTGTGTATGTGTGTGTATGTGTCTGTGTGTGTGTCTGTGTGTGTGTCTGTGTGTGTATGTATGTGTGTGTATGTGTGTATGTGTGTGTGTGTCTTGTCTGTGTCTGTGTCTGTGTGTGTGTGTAAGTAGGAGGAAAACCAGATGAACTGCTTCTTTGGTGCCTGAAACAGTGCTTAACTCCCAAGCCATTACAGCCATTCATCATCACTCTCACACAAGACAGCTCAGAGTCTTCATAAGCTGTGTGCCTTCCTTGACGAAAACCCAAACTTCCAGACCCATGGGCAGAATGAATCGCTTCATTGTCCATTGTCCTGGAGCCTAAAGGAGCGGAGAAGTGAGGCTCTGAGCTAGCCTATGCCAGGGTCACCAGGCTCTGGGCCACGATGCTTTATCTGATCCAGGTAAACGCTCAACCGTAGACTCAGACTGACAGCTGGGCACCTGCCTGTTTAGTTTGGCTCTCAGCAACGCAGAGTGGAGGCTGGCTTCCAACACAGCTTAAACACAATTAACTTTTCATTTGATGCAGTCTGCCTCTCTCTGCTCCTAATGTTCCCTTAGGACCCAGGATCCAATAAAGTCCAGCATGTGACTAAGAAACCCAGGCAGGGAAACTGACCAAACATTGTTCAATGCTATATTGCAAACCTATGGGAAAGGAGTTTAATTAAAGGCCACAGCAATTCTTAGGGGAAATGTTTCTTTTATTAACTGTTCCTGTCGAATAAAGCGGCTTTAAACAATCCCTGACTGCCTAGAAATTGTGTATGCCTCAGATTTCTTTTTTTCTTAATCTCTTCGGCTGCTTTTTTTTTTTTTTGGCTTATTTGGTCATTAGGTAGATCAGAACTGTCTGAGATCCAAGAAACTCAATTTAAGTACACTCATTCCACATTTATAAATATGAGCAGGTGACATTTAAGATGCACAGACCAATGGGGACAGTTCTGAGTGGGAAATTGTTGTTCAGCATAAAGTAATACCACAGATATACAGAGAAGCTATCTGTGGATCAAGTTCAGGGCATTTTAGTGATATGTATGCACAGTCTCCGTGCAGCTAAGACATTTAAAAATGCAAAGAACCTGCAATTCTTTGTTGCTGAAGTGTAATAAAACCCCTAGTTAGCATCAGTGACATGGTAGCATCAATTGCAAAAGAGTGAGCGGGCAGAAATCGGATTGGAAACACCACATCTGATGAGGCAAAGAAATTGGATTTTTAAGTATAATTGGAAAGAGGAAATACCACTGAAGAGCTAAGATGGGAGCATATGAATTTTTAAAGCTTAAGGAGAGGTGGAGTGTGCGTATAAACACAGGACTGACCGTGATCAGGTGTGCTGTCCCACAGTGGCGAGCTAAGTTCAAGGTCCACGTCCCATGAAAATCACAGGCAGAGGTGTAGAGGTCACAAAGGGGTGAATGTAAAACTGTGCATGTCAGATTAGTTTTTCGAAAATGCCAAGAGGCTATGCAAAGAAATAAAATAAAGCGTCTGTCGCTGTGGAAATGCAGTAACAGTCCAGCATTCATATTTTGTTACCAATAAACACTTCCTTCCATTTCTGTGCATATTACAGAACCCACCTCCTGGGTGGGCATGCTCTGGGGAATCCCTTTTTTGCCTAATCCTTGGGAAAGAGGAGCTCTGGAGGCAAAAGAGTATTTTTAATGCCAACGTTGGCAACTCCCTCATCCCACAGAATCCTTCTGAAATGAGGCTGAGCAATACCCTCCAGTGGACAGGGTCTATTGAGGACATTCCTGAGCTCAGCAGAGCTCAGGTGGCCATGTAACTGCTTTGACCGCTGTAATCCAACAGGATCGACACCACACGGCTATGCACAGAGCTCTTAACAGGCCTAGAAGCTTCTATTTCCTGCTTCTCAAATGTCAGCCTCCATCTAGAGAGAGACCATTATGCTTGAAGACCACGAACCAACTCTGGGGAAAGCTTTGGAAGAGATTCAGCAGGCAGGTGGCAGCCATTCATACAGATGAGCAGATAGACAGGCAGGCATTCAGACAGACAGACAGACAGATGACAGTGAGCACTGTAGCCCTGAGCATAACTAAAAAAGAGGCCATGTTTGGGAGAGAGGAATTTTTAAAAAGACTTTTTTGTATAGATTTTTATGCAATTAAAAGAAAAACACGTAGGAAGGAGACATGGGAGAGCATGGGCGTAGGTGTCTCCATGAGACAGCCATTTGAGAATCAGTCGTCAGTCCTGCAGACCCAGCTATGTGCCTCAGGTCAGATTCAAACCGCCCCAACAAGTGCTTCCTAAATTCCTGGCTCACAAGGTCTAATGGTTTATTTTCAGCTACATGTCAGATTCTGTGCTAGGCAGTAGCAGGTAACTAGAACTCTGTCCTGTATATATGCATGTCAGTTAGAAAAATATCCAATTCTTCCTCGGGTGGAATTCCAAGATTTTTTATTTGAAAATTTCAGTTATGCAGCTTTTGAATACTTCCTCACAAATCTCAGTGCCACCAAAAAACCCTAAAAGTCAATGTTCCTTTGGTCACTGTGCTGAGAAACAAACTACACTGAGGGCCACCTGTATTGAGGACCAGCTGGCTGTAGGAAGCTGGAGACATTAACAGATCCCCACACCTCCCTTCAAACATACTGAATATTGATCTATGAGCCACCACACCTACATCAATGCCTCTTGACAGCAATGCGGCCACATTCTGGGAAATCCATCGTAACTTGAACATGGTCTAAACTGAGACGAATGTAATACACCTACTCCACTGAACATGATAGCTTAGCAACAAGGAAAGCTGTGACATGTTTGAGGAGTCCCTTCATGGTGTCCAGGGCCTCATAGATTGCCTCTTGACTGACAATGGAATTTTGTTCTGGAAAACCTCCCCTAAGTTGAAAATAGCCCAAGTTGAAAATGCATTTAATAAAACTGCCCTACTGAACACAGCAGCTTAGCAGCAGGATATGTGGAACACTAGGGAAGTCTTATCGTGAAGGAGTGGCTGACTGGTGGCTGTCACTCTCTGCTGCTGCCCTGGATCATGAGCACACATCGAAGCAAATATCTCAATCCCAGGAAAAGATCCAAACTCAGAATTTGAAATCTACTGAATATGTATTATTTTCACACCATCATAAAGTCAGCCTAAGTTGAACCAAGTAAGTCAGGGACCACCTATTTTTAACCCCCTCCCCCAAGCCATCACACATATGTTCTGACTGAATTACTCCTCCTAAGTTCTCAGCCGATTTATTTTCAGGGCAATTTCCAAAGGACTCCTGGAAATGTTTTGGGAGCTGTGGATACTCAGACTTGTTGACGTGATTTCATCCACTTCAAAAGATACACTGTTTGGTACACGAAACATGGGCAGTGCCCCTTGTCCTCACTTTCTTCACCTAAACAAACGACTTACCTGTGAAGCAACTGAGCCTTACGAATGCTAGCAGACCTTGAGTCTACCAGGCTTTGTTTCTGAAGAAGGAAAAAGAGAAGTGAAGTGTAATTCACTCTGTCTCAATTAGGGATAATTTGGTAGTGACAGCAATCCTGCTTACTGGTGATGGTGATGTGATAGCTGTGGTGCTGGTAGCAATAGTGCTGGTAGTGGCAGTAATGGTCCTGGCCATGGTGATGGTGGCGGTGGTGGTGACAGCGGTGATGGTAATACCATAATGAAAAGAGTATACCCCAGCTGCTTGCCACTCAGTCTGGCGAGGAAAAAAATCAGTTACATAAACAATGTTTCTCATTGTGAAGCTAGGATCCGAGAGCTACGAAAGCAGCATTCGGCTCTGCTTGGCACCCGAGGCCCACAGAGCTTGAGCAAGAAGAGGTCTATATTTGCAAAGCAAATCTGACAGACGCTTGTTATTGTCAATGAGAACTCCTTCCTGCAAGACAGACATATACCAAAGAACACAGTCAACTCCTTTCACAACAGACAGAGAGGAACAATGGTTTCCAGAGACGCTGCCCAGGGCTACACTTGTGCAACAGGGTTAGTAACAAACCCTTAATGACATAGATCAATTGTTCAGTGATTCCTTGTCAACACGATCACACTCCACATTTCTTATGCGAAAGTCAAATCTAGTGAGGAAGGAGATAATCCCCAGGTCATACAAAGCATGTGCACTTCCAATGGACATCCACTGTGAAGTCTCAAGTCTGGGGGTACTTTTTCTTTTCTTTTTCTTTTTGTAGGACTGGGAGGAGTAGGGAATGGGATCGCTTTGAGTTTGAAGCAGGAGAAGGCAGACCACAGTAAGAGGGAACCTTCATGCTCATCTATGTGATATTTATAAGCCAGAAAACACTTGTAGAATTTCTGCCTGATCATAGCCACCAAGCCAGTGTCTGACACCATCATCTCTAGGCATCAAGTGAAGTGGACATAACTATAGCACAGGGAAAGGCAAAATTCTCAGGTATGCAAGCACCGCTCAATCCAGAGGCGTGAGAAAGTCGGCATCAAGAGCTGTAACCGCGCCTAACCCAGCCGCGCATGCGCAAAGGACATGCCCCACATCCTACCACAGAGACACTTAATCAGTCATGCTCGTTGCTACTCTCTTCATTCACAATAGCTAGGAAAAGGAAACAGGTTAGATGTCCATCCGCAGAGGAATTAATAATATAGATGTGGGGCATTTGTGCAATGGAATTTTTAGTCAGCTGTAAAGAAAAGTGAAATTATGCAATTTCGAAGAAATAGGTAGACCTACAAAGTATTACATTGAGCGAGATAACTCAGACCCAGAAAGATAAACACTTCACGTTCTTCCTAATATGCAGATCTTAGCTTCTACTTTTTATATATGCATATCTAGGTAAGGCTGGGGGAGGGGAGATGCCAGGAAACTAGAGAGGGGTTGGAGCAGACGAAGAAATGGGCTTTAAGGGAGAGTGATTGGGAGGGTAATGGATCACGTGTCGTAAGTGAAAGGGTGAGGGCTGGGGGTGGAAGGATCTAGACTGCGGTAGGAGATAGGAACATGAAGCAATGGAGGAGAGAGCAGAGGGAGATAGAAAACTGTCTTAAGGAAAACCGATACATCACATGCTAAAGTAAGGGGTTTTTTTTAACTGAAAATTTTAGATATATAAAATAGAGAATATTTTGCATGACATGACTAGAGAGCTAAAACTAAACTAAAAATAAGCACAAATTGGATAAAATATTTTTAAAGGTTCACATGATAATTTTGTTAGCTATCACAACTTAAAAAATACTAAAAGCTTATATTAAACTCACTCCCTATTTAATGAGAAGGGTTGGTTCTGGCTGGCATTAAACACCCTCAGATTGGACATTCGGTGGACAGTTTTAGCCCAGCTCAACCTCAAACAGCATTATGTGTCCAAATAGTTCCATCTTCCCGGGGTTCTTCACCTGTAGAATCAGCATGTCGTATCAGATTTAGAGAAAGCAGATGCAGGCTGGTGAGCTTTGGAAAAGCCCACATACATCACCTAAATGTGTGACTCTCTCATTAGAAGCACATGCCCATGTCATAGGTGTGTGCTGTCCTCCCCCTATGCACCCTTCTCCTGCCATGGCTGTGCTTAAATCTATAGTAAACATTATCCTACCCTTTTTTTTCCCCCTAGGTTTTTATTGTGTTTGTTCACTTGTTTTGAAAGCCTAAGCTAGCTTCCAAATCCCTGTGTAGCTGAGATTGAAGGTATGTGGCACCGTGCCAGCATCTTAAAACTGTTTCTGTAAAAACTCGCTGTGCTTTATACTAGATTAGGGGCTGGGGGCGGGGTTGCAAACAAACTTCGTCCATAAAACCCTTAATGCTCTAACCAAAGAAATTGGGAAGGAGGGGGTGTCTGGAGAGAAAGAGGCCATGAAAGGAGAAATCCAACTGAACTGGGTGAGATGTTGAAGGGTATTTAGATCTAGAGATGGTGTGACCTTGAATCTGCTTCTAGACTGCCATGGGCAATTGTCACACTTCAGAATGAGACACAGGAAGACAAAAGTTCACACGTCTCTGTCTCCTTACAACACCCCTGCCTCAGTGAATGGGCAAGTAAGCAAAAGCATAGGTAGAAGGAAGCTGTGCAAAGTCACCGGCACCACGTCATCCAGACAGTGAGCAGTCAGTGCCACTAGTCAGGTAGGAGCCAGCTGAACAATGCCACAATGTAACTGAAGAGCCTCATTCACCACTAGCTCCGCAACCAGGCTCTGCTCCAGTGTGAAACGTATTCCTCTTCCTCCCTCTGACCCCATAAGTAAGAGCACATTTTCCTAAAAGGACAATGTTTTATTAAAAAATAAAATAAATAAATAAATGATAAACAAAGCAAACTCTCAGATTCCTGGAGGGTAAGCCAGTCTACATTTCTATCACTTCCTGCTCTCACCAGGGATACACTGCCTGCCTAAAATGACAAGATCAGCTTCCTTAATGCTGGAAACTGCCATGAAAGCAATCCACCACTGTATTACCTCCAATGCCAAAAGACGACTGGTCTGGTGGCCTTTTGTTTGCTCAGACTAGGACTAGAGGTAGCCAGGGAAAATTCCCGTGCAGCTTTTCTGCCTGCCTAACAAGGAGGGAGAATGGGGTCTGCATGGCTGTTTCATTAGGACCACCAAAGAATTTTTATTAGCAACTTCATCATATTTAACTAGATCCTTGAGTAACACGGGGAAAATCTATGTCAAAGCGCTGTCAGCCTCTGATGGATGTTTTCATTCTTGGAGTGTTATTATTGTTCTCCTTATGTGGCCGGGCTGCTATGGGGACTTCAAGCTTATTACGCTCCACACCCCATCTGCTACCATGCCCTGGAGGTAGGAGCCCGCGTTCTAGCGCCACACCAGTCTCCATAATAATGCAGTTCTGCTGAACAGACAGGTTGGATGGCTGGTTCCGGGAGGTTGTCTCCACTTTTTTGACCTTAGTCAAATCCTAAGTTCTTCACCTAATACTGATTGAAACCATTGAGGTAAAATGAAAAGAAATCAATTTGCTTATGATCTGGCAAGCCGGGGTACCGATGCTCTATCCTCATTGCTCATTACTGAGTGAACTCTAGCCGTTCAGCAGCAGCCCTGACAGCAACTCTCAGACGAACACAATGATGCGCACCATAGGTCAGCCTTGGAGGAGTCAGGAAAGCACAGGTTTTAAGGGTTAAAATGTCTTCCATAGCATCTGTGGCCAGCTTGGATTTTCTTAAGGATGCTATGCATCCCCCACACTCAATTGTCAGGGTCTTCTCACAATACAGTATTAGTATTTTTCAGCATTGAAAATCCAGATCTCCAGGCCTTTAAAAAACTAAGACCTTTTAAACAAATCGACTAGTCAGAATCCCATGGAGATTATGTAATTTCCAAGATGCTCTTCCTCACAAAAGGTAACATGGCTTCTGGCACCTCTTCTTTCTCTTTCCTCCTCTTCTCCCATTTCTTTCTCCCCCATCCCTCCCTTCCTTAGGCAGCCCTGAACAGGCACTCACGAACCCTCCACAGACAGATCATATAAAGAGACTAAACAGAGAGAGAGAGATGCCCCAAAGCCCCAGCCTACCTCCACCTGTTTGGCCCTCCCCAGCTCAGAGCCCTACACACAGGAGCAAGCCCTCCGATTATTCCACCTACCTCTGCACCCTAAAATCTGCACAAAGAAGAGAGGAGTTGTCCTCCTCTAAACCCCACCCAGGTGGCACACTTGAGAATAAAGTGGTAGTGATTTTGTGCCACGACGGTAGTTTTTACACAGCACTAAACAGCCTGAAGAATCCTGTTCACTTCAAAGAGACTGCTATCACAACCCTGGCTTCAATGACAAACAGTATTCTTGGTCTAAGCACTGAAATCTTGCTCAGCCAGGCGAGTTTGTTCCCAGTGATTGTTTTTATAAATGATGAGTTTGGCATGGAGAACTAATTTTCTCCAACAGAGTAGACTATATGGGTAAGCCAAGTAAAAGAGGCCCGGTCAACTATGTCTACCTATGAAATGGCTCTTCCCACCAAGGGCCCCCAGTGAGGGGAATGAGGCGTCTTCCTTTAGCTCTTCAAGGATAAACTGAACCTTAGTGATTTTTTTTTCATGTCTGTGTATCCTGCCATCCCAGAAATTTGATGGATTTCAAACAGTAAGTGCTAAGTTTAAAAATCAGGATACCCCTGTGCATTCTACTTATTGGCGAAAGTTTTGTGGGGAATGTAGGATTTATGATTGTTGAGTAGAACAGGGTTTAAAAAGATGTATGGGCCAAAAGAAAGGAAGCTATGTGCCTCCCAGCATCCCTTTGCCTTGCGGTATATTTCACCACATACCACATATATATAATATAAAACTAGACTTTACAGTCCTTGCCCACAGGCCAGGAGCATCAGCAGCAGTGGCAGCTTAGTGAACATAGTCTCAGAACCAATCACAGCTCTCAGAATCAGGATCTGCATTGTCCTAAAGACCCCGGAGCACATGTGTCCATCACAGTTTGTGAACCGTCACCTCCAGAGCCAGCGCTTCTCCTCCTTCCAACTGGTGTGTTCTCACAGAGCTGACTGGCTTTTGGGTGTGTGTCAAGGTGCTAGCTCAATGACAGTCACGTGACACCAGCATGCCACAGAGACTAAGATGGAGGCATCTGTTAGCACAAGGCAGAGGACTTTGGGGGAGTTGCTGTGCTGGTCAGAGGAAAATGAATGGAGGGTGTAGATGGGTTTACAGGTTAAAACGAGGTCAGCATCAGGACTGCTGTTTCTCCACTCTGCTATGTATAGCTAATAGAGATTGGCACCAAAGTCAAACAGTAAAGAAAAGCAGTGTCAGCCTTATTCCTGGAAAAGGGAATAGGACTCAAAAATCATAATTGTGCCCCCTACTGTCATCCCACAAAACTGTAAGCACCAGCCACGCAGGAGCAAGTCTTACCCTAGAAAGCTTATGCTATGACTGGCCCTGGGAGCATCCTTAAGACAGGCCCTGCCACAAAGAGGAGGAGGCTCCATCACACAGACTAACATTGTGAAGTGTGAGGAGGAGGAGGAACAAAAGCTTTCTGTCTTCCTAGGAAGAAGCAAAGAGTAGGGAGAGAGAGCCATTTGCCCCACCCACAGGCAATGTGACCACCACGCAGGAAAGCCAGCTTGAGAAGAAAGGCTACATGCTGCGTGGAGTGAGAAGACAGGAAGATTCCTGACTTCGTCTGAGCAGCTGCAACCAGCTCAGGCGGAAGTTACAGGAGCACAGAGAATCCATTCCTCAAAGACTCTTGAGTTTCTATGACTTGCTATCAAAGGCCAAGGGTAGATTAAAGCATCAGAGACCCTCTCCCGACACCAACACAGATACTGAATGCAGAGGGTTTCAGGCTTGCAGACGCAAGATGCATCTTTGTTTTTGATCCTTTTTTTTTTCTTCTTTGCAGAAGTGACAGGCTTGGCATAGTATTCATTTGTTTTCTGTTGCTATAGCAAAGTGCATAAACACTTCTAAATATGAGTTTTATTTAGCTCACGTGTAGGAGGCTTAAAAATGCAGGATCAGCCAGCTCCATCTGCCCATCCTCTTACTCAAGGCTCTCTCTCGATCCTGTCACAACATGGCAGGGACTCAGGAAGAGATACCCACATGCAGAAGAGACCAAGTGAATGAGATGGCCTCTCTTCATCACAATGCACTCTGAAGAGAAGTAACCCCCCAACGGAGACAACACTAATCTCTTCAGAGGTAGTGTCCACAACGATCTAATTTCCTCACATTCGGCCTTATCTCTTACCTAAAGCCCCCTCTACCTCAGCACTGCCACTCTGAGAAACGAGTCTCCAGCATATGAACCTTGGGGCCCAGGAGTGAGAAAGGTATTATAAAAACTCAATAGTGGGGGCTAGGGAGGTTTCTCAGTTGGTAAAGTACCTGTCACCCAAGCATAGGGGCCTGATCTCAGATTCCCAACACACACATCAAGATCTGGGCATGGTAATACATGTCTAGAATCCTAGCACTGGACACAGGGAGATAGAAAGGCTCCTGTCTCAAAAAGAAAAGATAGAGAATGATCAAGGAAGATACCAGGTGGCAACCTTTGGCCTTTATACGCATGCTCACAAGTATGTATATGCACCCACACAAACATGTTCACTTTGTACACACACACACACACACACACACACACTCACACACCTGCTTTCAGCAGTTCAAGGCCAAGTCAAAGAGGATTGAAGAACAGAAGGTTGAGGAGAGGTGTGACATATCCAGGACATGGGCAGTGGAATGAGACTGGAAAGGCCAAAGTGGTCTCTGGGCTGAAGGCAGACAGGCATCTGAGCCCAGTATGGCCCAGAGCAGAAGAATCCAGGAACCACCGTGTGAAGGAAGAGACTTAGCTAACTGCAGCCTCCCATTGGCTAGCTCCACTCCCACTGTTGGCCTAGCCTCCAAGAGCCTCAAGGTGAGGCAAGAAGAAGAAACAGAGGAAGAGTATGGGTCTGTTATAGGTAGGCTTGAGCCAGCAGGACTGAGACGGAGAAGAAGAGATACCCCAAACACTGGAGAAGAACTCAAAGCTCAGACAGGCGTGGCTCTTTTCAAACACTGACTTTGAACACAGCAACCCAAGATAACAAATATCAAACACCCTCTTTTACTTTCTACAAGAAAAGGGCAGATCTCCAACCACAGACACATTACCAAACTCATATGTTGCCCATACAGCAACAGGAAAGAGAAACAATGAAGAGCATAGCAGATGATAACTGTGTGGGTTGCTAGAAATATACTTGAGATTTTCCATGGTAGACCAGAAACTAATGACCTTTTCTGAAAAAGATAAGAGAGAGAGAGAGAGAGAGAGAGAGAGAGAGAGAGAGAGAGTTAGGAATCATAGGCCACATGGATTACTGTTAAATATTCTTTTTATTTTTTTAAACAACTTTAAAGTATAACAACCAAAAAAGTAAAAGAACCATTCTTAGCTCAAGTACTCTACAAAACACACAAGATCAATCTGGACCACAGGCCACAGTTTACAAGGTCCTGCACTGCAATAAATCACACAAGATGTCAAGGGTTACCACCTACTTAGAGGGAGTGCCTTCACCTTGACACTTCAGAATATGAAGTGTCTACCTTGTGCCTGAAGCTGCCTTCATTTCTTCAACCTGTGCAGACTCACATGGTGTACTCTCTCGGGGGCTCCATGTCACAAGCAGTTCTAGTGGCAGACTTTCAAACGTAGTGATGAGTTCTTAAATATGTTCCTGATGCACAGGCTATGATAGTATTTCAAATTTTACTACACTTATAACCATGAATGGTTCTGTATTATAAAGCCAAGCAGAAGCAGGATACAGCTCTTAGGCAGATGGTGTCACCTTTCCAACACCTGTTATAAGAAACTTGGTTTCACGCTCAAGAATCAGTGCAGTGGGGGCTGGGAAGATGGTGAAGTGTTCACTTGCCTTCAAAGCATGAGAGCCTTAGTTCAATCCCCAAAATCCATGAAAAAGAAAAAAGTTGTGTACGGAGGTATGTGCTTGTAATCTCAGCACCAGGGATGTGGAGAGACGGGACACTCCCTAAGGCTCATGGGCCAGCCAGCATAGCCACTTGGCAAGCTCCAAGTCAATGAGAGACTCTTGGGAAATGGATAGCTCCTGAGAAACCACACCTTAGGTTGGCCTCTGGCCTCGACACATATGTACACATGAATTATACACCCACATGTGCACAACACACACACACACACACAAAAGGTATATACCTGAATCATTTGAATGTCATATATGATACAGAAGATTTCTATACTGTGTGGGTATGCCCAGTAAAAGGTAAGCATCTCTGAGCTGTGACCACTGGGCCTGCAATGCCTCTTTCAGTTATCACACCAGCCACAAGTGCCCTGTAAGTTTCCAAACAGTACATCCTGTCAGCTGAGGTGTATCTAGAGACAGAGAGAGACAAAAGTCAGACAATTACACACAAATACCTTTAATTCATATAGCTTTTATATGCCTTGGGAGAGGACATGCATGAAGAATGGCCCAGGTTTCCGTGTGTCGGCTTCTTATCCATCTGCCTCTACTTTGCAGATGGTAGCTCTAGCACAAGAATGTGTAAGGTGCCACCCCTGCACAGGTGCCAGGAAACCCCAACAAAATATCTGTGTAAACTCACAGGCTCACAGTCAGGACCAATCACATAATTTGAAGAACCCAGATGTAGGGTGAAAACATGGAGTGTCTGTCCAAAGCCATTCAGAACATCAAGACACCAACAGAAGAGCATTGAACAGGTTCAGGGAGTTCCTGAGCAGTGTCCCTGCATGAGGACCCATGTCACCGTCCTCCAACGCCACATGTGGAACTGGAGAGCCATCTTAACGAGTTTATGTTCTTAACAAGTGCTTGGACACACACACACACACACACACACACACACACGAAAGGTAAGGCTTACTGAGGACACATCCAGGATCATATCTAGAAAGAAGAGGACAAATGGGAACAGGTCTTTCCACTGGCTGCCCTGGCCTTAGGCTGCGACTCTGAAGCCTTCTGAGTTTTTATTATATATTAGGCAGATAGGTGAATGTCTTAGTTAGGTTTTTCTCTTGCTGCAAAGAGACACATACCATGGCCAACTCTTAAAAGGGAAAACATTTAGTTGAGGCTGGCTTACCGTTTCAGAGGTTTAGTCCATTATCATCACAGCAGCATACAGGCAGCAATGGTGCTGGAGATACTGAGAGTTCAGTGTCTTAAAGGAGACCACCATACTAAGCCTAGCTTGAGCACAGGAGACCTCAAAGCCCTTCGCACAGTGACAGACTTCCTCCAGCAAGGCCACACCCACTCCAACAAGGCCACATCTCCTAACAGTGCCACTCCCTATGGGTCAAGCATCCACATGCTGAGTCTATGGGGGCCATTCCTATTCAAACCACCACAGTGGGCTCTCTGAAAGGCTATCTGAAAGCAGACACAAGCGTTAGCACACCTAGGTCCAGCTTTCCACCATGAGGCCTGGGTTTCATGAAATAGCACAGATGGTTTGCAATTAGTTTTAAAACTATAGTGAGGCTTAATTTACTCCTGCCCAAAGCATTTTATATATTCCCACGGAAAGAAGAAGAATTAAGCAGTGGCTGGCACAGCAAGTAGAGCTCCACATGATGATATAACGATCAAAAGGCTTTGCCAAGCTACACAACAATCTGCATTTACAGACAGAGCCTGGGCTGGAGAAAAGCTGTTAATAGCGCTGGCTGCTCCTCCAGAAGACCTGGGTTCAGTTCTCAACACCCATATGGTGACTCAAAGTTGTCCATAATTCTAGTTCTAGGGAATCTGACACCTTTTGTTGCCTCTTGAAATTCCAGGCATGCATATGATATATATATACATATGCAGGCAAATACTCAAATACAAAATAAAAATAAATAAACCTTTAAAAAAAGACAGACAGAGCCCATGTGTGTTTAAGTGGGCTGCAAAGCAGATAAGGAGGAAAGTATAGAAGGGTCTTTATGACTTGCCCTATCAAACTGAAAAACTGAGGTTCAACAAACATCCTACTTGGAATTTTCTGGAAACTAAACTTTTATATGGTAACAAATTATCACTTTAAGAATAGTTTATTCAGTATAGTATTTACAGTATAAATAAATTCCACTGTAGTGGCTATTCATGGTTGTTAGCTTGAATTAACTAACATGCAAGTGGTCAGGTACACCTGTGAGAGAAATTTTCTTAATTAAATCTTTTGAGGTGGGAAGACACACCTTTAATCTGGGCCACACCATCTGTTGGCAGTCTAGATAAAGGACATGGAAGAAGGAAGCTTTTGCTCTTTGCTTGCTTGCTCTTACTGGCAAGTCTGTTCCTTCACTGCCATTAGAGAGTACCTCTTCAGGATTCCAGTAATACACTGAAGCCAGCCAAGACATCCAGTTTTGTGGATTGAACAAATACTGGATTCTTGAACCTTCCATTGGTAGACAGCCACTGCTGGATTGGCTGCATAACAGCCCCCAACTCTAGACCTTAGCATAACTGAGGCCATGATAGAAGTACTACTCAGGCCTTGGAACCTAGCACAAAGGCAACTTCACCTCCCAAAATAAAAACAAAGACCTAACCCATCTAAGTCCACAGTTCTGGGAACGTCTCTAATATACTAACCTTGCTTGTTGGTTTCTGTTGTTCTACCTCTGGATAACTGTTCTTGCTGAGGTGTCTTGATCCAGGATGTGGAGTTTGTGCTTAAAAGCTCACCCCAAAGGCTTGGGACTGCACTCGGGTCCCAAATGCCCAGTTTAGTCAATGACCAAGCTAGTAAAGACTTACCATTGGCTTGAACCTGTGTCTAAGTAGTCTTCTCTGGTGCATACCTCACTACAGCTGGACCACAGCCTGTAGGCCATAATAATACATCATATATACATATATATAATATTTATATATTATTACACATGTATATACTATACTTAATGTTCAGATATTAAATATAATTATATATATTTTTATATATTTATAAATATTATATATATATATGTACTGTGTACAGTACTTATAAGCTGGCAGTTCTTTTGCAAGGTCATGCGAACATAATTAGCAGTATGTTTTCTTGAGTAGCACCAGTGTTGGCAAACATGGACCTCCCCAGAAGACCAGTGGTACAGTTCCTTCCTGAACATCACCTGATGGAGTTGGTCACTGGCATAAGGAGACTGAGCCATGTATAATATATGTTACATATATGTATATATTATTAATATATAACATATTTATATCATGAGAATATTTATAGAATATATAAACAGCTATATGTATATATACTCATTCTATAAGTTCTGTTCCTCTAGAGTCTCTTGACCTGACTAATGCATCCACTATGGTTATTCTTGAAGGTAGAGTCATTCCTCCAGTCTCCAAGGGATGCTCAAAGCTTCATATACATTAGAAGTGAAGGTCTTTTGCTTTCTCCATCATTAAAAATTTCTCTACATCACAATATGTCTCTGCAAAGTGAATGCCTACTTACTACTGGAGACACATTCCCTAAAGGAAGGCTGACACAAGGAAGAATGTTCACTGATTTACCATTTCTTGTGTTCTCTTCAAAAGACCAAAAGAATTATGTCATGTTGTCTAAAAGTTGCCTGCACCCTCTGTGTGAACAAGTATTCAAAACTGTCATAACATCTGCACTTCCTAACCTGTTTCTCCTTGAGAAGTCTAATGGTGGTAATGGGTCCAGGAGGCAGCCCCAAGACTAGACCCACATCCAAACCACAGTAAAGATGTGGACCTACTCCCACCAACTCAAGAGTTACCATTCTCCATGAGAGTTCAGATTACGTTTAGTTTTTTGCTCCAAATTCAAAAGGGACATGGATGTTGAAAAGAGACTCTTCCTAAAATCTTTTGCACAGTCTCTTAATGCCAGTGACCAACTCCATCAGGTCCGCTCCAGGTTGATGCTAAGTCTGTGATAAGTACCACTGTTCTGGGGAATATCATGTTTGCCGACACTGGTGCTATTCAGGTAAATACACCCTCCATGTGTGTTTTCATGGCCGTGCAAAAGATATAATACTGTACACAGCCACAAGATTTCCTGTGAAACATTATCCTTAGGTGTCCACATATTCTAGTTTGGTTAAAGTTCTGGTGGGTTTATTATTATTATTATTATTATTATTATTAATTTATTCACTTTATATCCCAATCACAGCCCCTCCCTCCTCTCCTTCCAGTCCCACCCTCAAAAATCCCTTCCCCCATAGCCTCCTTCCCTTCTCTTCAGAGAAGAGGAATCTCTTGAGTACCACCATGCCCTGGAACATCAAGTTGCTAGAGGACTAAGCACATCCTCTCCCACTGAGGTTCAACCAGGCAGTCTAGCTAGGGGAAGGGGATCCAATGGCAGGCAACAGAGTCAGAGACAGCCCCTGCTTCAATTGTTAGGAGACCCATATGTAGACCAGGCTGCACATTGGCTGCAAATGTGTAGGGGGGGCTAGATCCGGCTCCTGTATGCTCTTTAGTTGGTGGTTCAGTCTCCGTGAGCCTCCATGGTCCCAGGTTAGTTGATTCTGTAGGTCTTCTTGTGGTGTCCTTTCTTCATCCAACTCGCTCACTTCTACTCTTCCCCCACTCTTCCACAAGACTACAGCTGATGTTTGGCTGTGGGTCTCTGCATCTGTTTTCATCGAGGCTGGGTTGAAAGAAGACAGTCGTGCTAGGTTCCTGAAGGTCTCTTTGAAGCAGAGCTGTAAAATTCTAAGGATTGAGTTATTGCACTAAGGCAACATACAGTTGGAAACACGAGAAACATTATCACATGATTACTTTCAAAATGGCACACCCGTGTGTGTGTGTGTGTGTGTGTGTGTGTGTGTGTGTGTGTGTTTATAAGTGCAGACAGGTAAGGGGATGAGAAGAAAGGATTCAAGAACTTTCAGGAGTCCAGTTCTCCTTCCCCCGTGGGTTCTGGGCATCAGACTTGGGTTGCAAGACTTGAGTGACAAGCACCTTTATCCACCACTATACCACTATGTGGCTCAATAGGCAAAATTCTTTTTTGTGATATTTCAGAAAATTTGGTCTGGAGAGCTCAGCAGTAACTCTGATTGTCACGCAAGCCTGGTGACGTGAGTTCCGATCCCCGGGTCCTATAAGGTGGAAGGAGAGAACCAACTCCCAAAAGCTGTCCTTGGGCCTTCATAAGCATGTCACAGCACATGTGTGCCTGCACTCACATGAACACACACAAAAAATAAATAAATAAAATGTAATAATAGGGAAAATTCCATGCTGATCTCAGCATTTTCAGGCCTTGAGAGTTACCTGGGGAAAGGGATTGGTTTTACCAAGCAACTGAGGCTTTCTGTTTTTCTTTAAGTATTGGTTTTAATGATACATAGAGTAAATATTTCTTGATTCCTAATCCAAGTAAAGTAAGTTACACCTTCTTATATGTTTTGGTGTGTGTGTGTGTGTGTGTGTGTGTGTGTGTGTGTGTGTATGTGTGTGTGTGTGTGTGTTTGTCTTAAACAGATTCTCATACAACTTAGGCTGGCCTCAAACCTGTTTTCTGCCGGCGATGACCTTAAACTTCTGATCCTCCTGTCTCTGTCTCCTGAGTACTGATTACAGGCATGTAGCACCGTGTTTTATGCAACCCTGTCTGTGTGGTACTGGAGCTCTTACGGGGTTTGTGTAGAGTAGGCAACTACTCTGCCAAGCCTAAATTCTCATCTGTGCACATCAGGAGGCTGCAAGATTTGCAAAACAATGTTAGCAGAATCTCTAAGTAACACACCCTCGGGTGGCCAGTTCTCAACCACACCTCCCCAAAGCAACCAAGTCTTATTTTAAGTTTATATAGGACACACACATATGGGCTGGCAGGGGGGCGAGGGGGGGTCGAATAAGGAAAAAAACAATTTATTGCAAGAGGGAGAAAGAGCGCACAGCAAACAAAGCAAATACCGTAAGTGAAAGAAGGCGAGAGATGGAAAGGGGGCAGGACCGGGCCGGGAGCAAACGTAGTTACCAAGTTGTCAGCAAAAGCGCAGCATGAATTACAGCTTCGGGAACAAAGAGAATAAGATTGAAGCAGCAGAGATATTTCATCATAATCTACATAGACCACTGAGTTTATTTGGTAGTTAAGGAGGTAATGGCTTTCTTTCAAACTCATTTTAAAAGTTCTTTTTTTAATGGTGGCAATAAATGTTTTTTAGTGCTGGGACTATATCCAGTAGAGTGGCCACATGGCCACATTCAACCCTTACATAGGATGCTTAATGAGGTGACTCCAGTTTAGCTAAAATAGTCTGTGCTGTTTCAACAATTTCATACTTAGGAGAACTGACTCACAAGGTATAGAGACAGTGGGAGAGCAGAGAGGGATTTCGCCCAGGGTGTGAGGCACCCAAGGGTTTTTCTTAAGTATGATGGCAACTGTTTCTTCCCCATAAGGTGCTAAGTGGCTTGTAACTTTAACTGGGGCATAAAAACAAATTAACAGAAGTAATATATGAAATAAGCTTATGTCAGTATCCAATTACAGCATCAAGTTATGCTTAAAAGTTGATTGATGTGTTTTAACATCAAATAGCTTGGAGCCGAGGGGCTAAATGTGGGAGAGTTTCAGCCATCCATCAGCCCTAATGTAAAGCCAACCACGAAGGCATCCGCATGCCCTCTGTCTAGCTAGAAAAGACTCACTGCTTCTCAGGGGCTACAGAGCTAGATCTGGCCCTGGTTTACTACAGTATTAACTAATTATCATATAAAGAAATACCCCTTTCAAGGCCTCCACCTCATCAAGGAGCAGGGAGATGGATCCATTGATAAACTCCTTGCTGAATGAGCACAGTGTCTAAGTTCAGGTTCCAGAACCAACATAAAACCTGAGCATGGCAGTGTGCACCTGTAATCCCAATGCTAGGGAGGCAGAGGGACCCTGGGGCTTGCCAATTAGCCAGGGTAACGCAGTCAGTGAGCACAGAGTTCAAGGATAGACCCTGTCTAAAAACCTAAGAGAGAAGCCATCAAGAAAGGTATCCAGCATTGACTTGTGGCCTCTACCCACATGTGTGTGCACGTGCACATGGATGCATACACACTTACTACATAAACGCTCTTTTTTTTACAAATGTCTGTCCCATTAAATCAGGCAGCATTTTTCAAGCCTGTTGTAACTATGTGAAGAAGCATGTGTGTTCATCTCCCCACAGCTCATGTGAGGATTCAGAAATCTGAACTCCAAAGAACAGCAGGAAAAGATAGCAAGAGAAGGAAATGTCTGAAAATTTTGCTTAAGAAAACTAACCCATTTACAGTTGGTCATATGTACACGTATACATCTATGTATGTGTGTGTTTTAGGTTTTCATTTGCTGCAAGTCTTTCTCTAAATATTTTTTGAGATTATAATTACATCATTTCTCCATCCCTTTTCACCCTCCAAACATTCCCATGTATGTGCCCTCTCCTTTTCAAATTCATGGCCTCCACAGAAGCGGGGGGAAGTGGGGATGGGATAGGGGTTTGCAGAGGGGAAATCAGGAAGAGGGATAACATTTGAAATGTAAATAAATAAAATAACCAATAAAAAATAAAATTCATGGCATCTTTTTTTAATTATTGTTACTTATATTTATGTGTATATATGCATATATGTGTATGTGTAAATATATATGCATATAGGAATACACATACATATACAAGAAGCCATATACATATAGAAATATATATTCATACATATATTATATATTATATATTATATATTATATATTATATATATATATACACCTAAATATGTATAACTATAGGAATACATATAAGAATATATATGTGTACATATATTCATATATGTTCATATATGTGTATATATAAAAATATATGTTCCTATGTATATATATGTATATTTTTATACACATACACACACATATATATATTCCCAAATACATAAGTACAACCTGCTCAGTTGTATAATGTTATTTGCATGGATGTTTTCAGGGCTGACTGACAATTTGGCACTGGAAAACCCATTAGTATGCTTTCCCCTGGGGAAGACTATTTGTGCCCAGTTCCAATAGAGACAACACAATCTACAACACAACACCTGAACCTAAGGCTCAGGGATCATTTCAGAAGAGGCAGAAAGATTGTAAGAAACAGAAGATGAGGGAATTTGGTATGAGTTTGAGTCTTCCAGGAATGTCGGAAGGTACAGTCTCACCAACATGGCTGCCTAAACATGACCTGAACAAGAACACCACCAATGGACATGCTAACATGGAGAGAGGAGAGGAGCTCACAAGGCCTCAACCCCAGACAAAGCATTACTGTAACAGTCTCTACACTAATGTCATCCCATTATTAATATTACTATAACGTAATATATTTTAAAAGATATTTTTATTTCCTTTTTATATCTTTGCAGAGCTGGAAAACAACTATTGAAAATCTAATTGTATTCAAAATTAAACATAAACACTTAACTCTGAAGAAGCTTGGGTGCTGGGGAGTGATGAATAATTAAAGGACTCATAAGCAAACCAATGGGGAGAAAGGCTACATTTTTTAAAAAGTACCAGAGACATACAGGCATAAATCATGATTTATAACCCATTCCAACTTTGACCCCATAGAAAGCAAGAAAGGCCAAAGGTGATCTTTCATTATGTATTTATTGTTTGGCCAAAACACTACTCATTCATCTTCATTTTTAAAAGATATATACAGACTTTGTACAAATTCTTGTAGATAGAACTGTTGCAGGGCAATTATTATGTGCAGAATTTATCATAAAATCTGCAGCTAACAGGGAAATATGGCTAATTCATAATTTGACTCTCTCTTTTCTCTCGCTGCTCTGTAGCCAAGATGGACACTGCAGGGCATCATGAGAAGATAGCAGATGATTCAAATACATCCGCTGTAATTCTGCGGGAACCTTACCCTTTAATTCTCTAATGACAATGTCTCTAAACAGAAGCCACTGCTACCATCATTAATACATCCACACATGACCAAGCTAATAAATTCCATTTGGAAATTTAGTGTCATATCAAAAAATGTCAGGTCCACTGGATTTGACGTGAGGATGCTATTTTGCTTTGTTTTGTTTGCTTTGTTTTGTTTCCTGAGATAAGGTTTCTCTTTATAGTCCTGGCTATCCTAGAACTCTATCTGTAGACCAGGCTAGCGTCAAATTCAGAGATCTACCTACATCTGCCTCCTGCGTATTGGGATTAAAGCATGTGCCACCACAACCCAACAAGATTGCTATTTTTAAATGAGGATGCCTCAATCCAATTAAAGAATCTTCTTTTCCAGGTAGTTCAGTGAAAGTAAACAAACAAACAAACAAACAAACACAAAAACAGGTGATGTCATGTGTTTGCTTCAACTCCAAAGTGTAACGTAATCCATGAACAAACACTGAAACTGGAACCCACCTCCAATCTTGTTGCAAAATACCTACAAGACCTCCAGTTATCTTCAACTGGTGTTATTATAGTCCTAAAATGCAACATAATGCTTTTTAATATTTGATGAGATGCTATCTCCTTGTATTTAGAGAAGAGAGGCGAAGGAGAGATTCATCAAAAGAAGCTATGGGGCTGGGGGTGGAACACAGCGATAGAGCACTAGCTTGGCACCCATGAAGCTCTGCGGTCCGTGCCAGTACCATAAAAAATAAAATAATGTAACATAACATAAGCCTAGGTCTCGCTATGCAAACAGAACGAAAGATACTACAGAGCATACATTCCACCACACCCCAACCAACACAGTCAAAACAAAACACTAGAACGTCATCAGAGACGGCTCCAGCCCCAAGCTACCCTCTCCACCAGCGGGGAACCTCCTGCTTGGTTTACCTAAATAGAAAACCTCATCACACTAAGTTCTCTTGAGCGACATTCTTAAAGAGATGCATTAGCTCCAAGGTCAAATTAGTTACAACATAAGTGCTAGGGATACAGCCCATCCCCCATCTCCCATCCTCCATCTCCCATCCTCCATTCAGGTTCAATCCTCAGCACTGGACAGGGAGCTAAATGAGATTTACTGTTTTCAGGGATTACTGGAGAGTCATTATGCTATATTCTGTGAGTCCCTGAAGGAAACAATCATAGAGGTAAATAGGTAGTTGGTTGGTTGATTTTCTCTCTGTTCCCTTCACCTCTGTCTGTCTCTATCTATCTGTCTGTCTGTCTATCTATTTATCTATCTATATCTATCTCTGTCTCTATCTATCTATCTATCTATCTATCTATCTATCTATCTATCTATCTCTTTCTCTCTGGCTTTATCACTAATCTAGAGTTCTCGAAAAAGCCTGTGTGGAATGAGAGGCGGCATAGCATACAGCTCTCTGACTGTGCACTGCCATGTGGGCCTTCAGCAAGTGCATCATTCAAAGCGGGTCATCAGGAGGGCTGTCTGTGGGGCAAGGGCAAGAAGTGGCCATTTGCCACCAGGGTGTCCCTAGTGGGAAACCCTGCACCAGGGCAATTACCATCCCAGGCTTTGGGGTCTGACCCACCAGAGGCAAAGCCCAGCTGGGCTACTCTCCCAGCTGTAGGACCTTTGTCATTTGCTGGACAGGTTCCTCCTTTGTAAAGTTACTTACATAAAATGACGCTCAAGCTGAGTGGTGGTGATGCTGGCACACGCCTTTAATCCCAGCACTTGGGAGGCAGGTGGATCTTTGAGTTCAAGGCCAGACTGGTCTTCCAGGACACCCAGGGCCACAGAAAGAAATCTTATCTCAAAACACCACCATCATCACCACCACCACCATCACCATCATCACCATCATCTCACAGACAACTGTGAGTAAACTTCAAGCACATTTAGACCCTCCAGAGAATTAGGAATAACAACCAAGGGACAACCCACCATACAAGAAGTGGTGAATCCTGGCCTGCCATGGGTCCAACACCCATACCCCCATTGCCAGCAGCACTCCAGTTCCCTCTGAGGAATTGCCCTTCCGTCATATATGCTCTTAATAGGGTGATTACTAAAGACGCTCACACCCAGTACGGAAGTTGAAGCACACAACTTCCTCCTCTCTCATGTGTGCGTTGGTACAGACTCCAGAGGACCCATGCTGAGCTGATAGGCTTCTCTCTGCCAAGACACTGAGTCCTAGCAATGAAAAGTCAGGAAAGAGAACAGTGAGTGTGGGTGGCAGGCATCTTCCCAAGCCCAGGGAGCTAACAGATCCCTTACTGACTCCCAACTATGGGACACCAGCATTTATAAATGCTGGGCCACTACCTCCATTCAATAGGTTAGCCTTATTAAGCATGAAGACAACGATTCTCTAATGATGCACACATCTACAGAGAGACAAGTCTAGAATAGGCTGGGTCCACTCCTTATGAAACCCAGGAACGAAAGGACATGAGGAGAGTAGGAAAGAAGGCCCAGAAGTCATGACTGGGCACTGCTCTTAACAGAGGAGCCAAGTTCAGAACCCAGAACCCATGTTGGATGGCTCACAGCTACCTGTAACTAAAAGGAGATCCAGCACCTCTCACCTCCAAGGGCAGCTATACCCCTACACACACAAGCACACACGCACATGCATACACACACACATAACTAAAAAATAAATCTTTTTTAAAGGTAAAGAATAAACTAAACCTCTGTCTCAGGTATGGTTTGCTTTAGGCTGTGTCCTTCATGATGTAAGGGAAAATGGAAATATCTCTTTATGTGAAGCAGGCTTTTTAAAGGGGGAACTGGTTTCCCAGCAGTGGGAATTGCTGAGAAGCCACAGGGGACACTGGGAAGTTCAGAGTTCAGGGACAGCAGGAATATATTGCTGCCTGGCAGGTAAGGACACAGAAGGAAGGGTCAGCATCCTCCCAGCCCAGGGGATCAGAGCCTCCACAGAAACCAGAACCATGGCGTGCCTGAGGCTACAGAAACTGAAACTCATGCTGCTGCCACCAGAGACCCTGTCCCCAGCCAGAAGGCAGAAAGGGGGGGGGGGGGAACATGTCTGGGCTTGCGCCTACCTCCTGCCTGAGCATCCCATTGGCCCAAGCCAGCCAGATGAAAACCTGAAAGGTTTCCTGCACATCCCCTCCCCCTCAAGCAGAGTAGAGGAATGACAAAAAATGGGTCTGAAGCAGACAGCCCAGGACTGGCAGACAAACTGTCTTAAGAGAAGTGTGTGATTTCATAAGCATGATCTAGGATACCATGGGAACCTCCTGTCTAGTCAGGTTTCATCTTTCATATGACACAGAACACTTGCAGTCACTGTATTAGTCAGCTTTTCATTACTACAGCAAACACTAAGGTGACGTATACAAAGAAAAGGCTTATTTGTGCTCGCAGTTTGGAAGTCTCCACCTGGATTGGTTGGTCCCTTTGCTTTGGGCCTGTGGCAATGCAACATGTCACAGGAGTATGTCACACAGCTCAGCTGCTCATCTTATCACTAGGAAGCAGAAGGAAATGGAAGAGAGTAGGGTCCCACAATTCCCCTGGGGCATACGTCCAATGACCTAAAGACCTCCCACTAGGCCCTACTCTTTTTTTATTTTAATTTCTTTATTTTTTTCAAATAGTAATTTTTACTTATTCACACAGGGGTTATAAACACAAAAAGTCAGGACGTGGGGAAGGAGATGACACTGGGGCATGAGTGTTCAGGGGGTATACAGATATCTTTCAGAACAGGGTATCGGCTGGGTGAAGGTTCAGGGGACAGGTCACTGACTCTTAGGCCCTACTCTTAAAAGACCCACCATATTCCACTTGTGATACAACCTTAGACTTTTACACATGGTCCTTCGGAGAGTGCATTTAAGACCTGAGCTACAGCAATTACTTGCCTTCTACTCCCCAAATCCAAATTATTCCACCACCATCCCACCAAGGAAATTATGTATTACAAAATGTCCTTTCCCTCTTCCCCAGATGGTCTGTGGACACCAGTGTCATGGGCTCTGGGTGCTCCCAACTCCCACGGGCATTCTACCTTACACCAAAATCCAAATGGAACACACCTGTCATCTTCAGTGTCTCTAGGGTAAAAAGCAAAGCTCTGAGTGATCACTGACAGGGTAAGGATAGCATAGGTCCTTTGTCCCCAGCTCCCGAGGGACATCTTTTGGACAGACTGTATTTATATACAATTAGGATTTCCTCAGCCGAGTCTAATAATCAGTTTTTTCTTTCAGGGGAATTTCTGATGAGATTTTCTTGCAAAGGGACCATCTCCTAATGGAATTCAAGAGTCACAGTGGTCCCCTGAGACAGTTTGTTGAGAAACCATTTTGGAAGAAAACACAACTGGGAAAGAATAGTAACCACAGTTGCTAAGAAGGACCTTCCGGCATTGCCAGGGATGCAGGGTGGCTCTATTTCTTCCTCTAGTGCCAAGGGAGTGGGCTGGTATTTGAAGCACTCTGGCCAAGAATTATAAAGAAGTCTAATTGGAGTGCACACTGTTGACCTTGCTATATACCCCTAGGCACAGGGCAATCAGACCACAGGGGAATGGGAAGAGTGACGGATACATGCCACTTGCTGTGAGCATCACAACACTCCTGTTGATATGGTGAGGCTGCAGACTCATAGACCCCCAACAAGAACATGTGCTCCTAGCAACTGCATTTCCAAAGACTCATAACCCTGGCTCAGGCTGGCTCAGCACCTTTGAGAAACATGGTAGGGAAGGGGTGGAAAGATGCATTACAAACAGCTCAGATACATGAAGCCAAAACATTCCTGCAACGTGGGATTACTACGGATAGGCTAGGAGCTGTGACCTTCCCAAGTGTTCACAAGAATGTCCTGAATTCTCTCCCTGGCCTTTACATTACTATGTTGTCTTTGTTCATTTTGAAGTCCCTGTTTAAACAGATACATAAATAGTGTCGCACAATAATAAATTAGTTCAACAGGCAGTCTTCTATCTCCATAGATCCTGCATCTGAAGATTCAAACGATAAATCAAACATATACATGTTCTTTATTTCCAGAAAGTTCCAGAACTCAGATTTACCGTGAACTTGGACACCATGCTGAATTTGTGTGAATAAAGAACTTTGTGGGCATGCCCAGTTGCAGCCTCTCCAGCATTCGCTACTGGAGCCTTGAGTGCACAGTCATGCCATGATAGAGACATCTGTACTAAACACATACAATGTTCTTCTCATCAATCCCTAAACAATGCACTGAACAAGTCTTTCCGTAGTATGTCCCTTGCACCAGGAATTACAGGCCATCTCGAAATGTTTCAGATGTAGCAGGCACTTAGACATCTGTATACTTTAGCTTCCTGGGTAGGATGTCTTGACCAGATCCTTCACAGATTTTAGTTGCCACAGATTTTAGTTGTCCTTTTCATTACCATCATCATAAATGATTCTTTTATTAATGTATGTGTTTATGTATGTGTGGGTGTGTCTGTGAGTGTCTATGTATGTGTATATGTCTCTGAGTGTCTATGTGTCTGTGTATCTATGCCTGTGTCTGTGTCTCTGTCTGTGTCTCTGTTTATGCCTGTGTCTGTGTCTGTGAGTGTCTGTGTCTCTGTCTGTGTCTGTGTGTAGAAGCCAATCAGAAGACAAGTTTCTGGAGTTGGTTCTTCACTCAGAAACAAGACTCAGATCATCATGCCTGTGTGAGAAGTACCTTTACCCACTGAGCCATCTCTCTAGCCCATCTTCTGAGTTCTAAGAATTCTAAAAGGTGTCAATGATAAAACACTGAAGAAAACAAACGAACCACAACAACAAAGGAAAAATAAAAATACCCTGACACCACTCTAAGTTCTAAGCAATCACTGTTCTTGGCTTCAGAATATAAAAAGTTTCCCTGGCATGGCCTTCCCATTTATCCTTTAACAAACCTTACAATCTATGCGGAAATAGATTCTGAGAATTCATTACATTCATCTCAGTACACACGGGGCCTCAACTGCTCTTGTCACAACTCGTATCTTCTGTCCCATGGTAAACTGGATTTCTGTGTTCAAACAGGAGCTTCAAAATAAATAGAGACAACAGAGCAATTAGAAAGACCAGGAAGCTAAATTCAAGTTAATTCGATTGTGTCACTCAGTGTGACCGCTGGAGTGTTTGTGTTTCAATTTTTTCAATTGCAAAGACATCTGAAAGCCACTAAAATCCATCTGGAATAAACAGAGACGGGAGAGGTATTAGAATTTGTGCTGAAAGACCGTTTTCATGAGTTACTGTCACATTAACTTTATCGCTTACGATGTTTTCCATCCATTTGTATATCTGCTCATTTGTGTGAAATAAATGTTTTGAAATTAAAGTTAATAAGAAGTATGCTTTGACCAAGCCTGGTGCCACATTTCTGTAACTTCCGCAACTCGGCAGACTGAGCCAGGAGTGATTTTGAGATCGGCCCTTGCTCTGTAAGAAAACCCTGTCTCAGGAAGCAAAAGCATTGTGCTCTTCTCAGAGTCGGCCGTGCTGTCTACTGAGCCTGACTATGTAAAGATAAATTTGATATAGTTGACAAATCTACAAATTGGCAAAAATCTTGAAAAGAAATGTTGCTTTTTACTACACAAAAATGTCCACATATTTTTATGGAGAATCTTCTCCTGCTCTCAGAGGTGACCGTGGCACACGTCTTTAATCCCAGCACTCAGACAGATCTATGAATTCAAAGCCAGTCTGGTCTACAGAGAGAGTCTAGGGCAGCCATGGATACAAGAGAAACTCTATTCAGAAAAAAACAAAAACAAAAAAAAAGCAAAAGAAAGAAACAAACAAACAAAAATCCTCCTCTCTTATAAGAATCAAACAGAGTGACTGAAGAGATGGTTCAGTGGTTAAGAGCACTAGCTGCTCTTCCAAAGGTCCTGAGTTCAATTCCCAGCAACTATATGGTTGCTTATAATCATCTGTAATGGGATCTGTTTCCTCTTCTGGTATGTAAATAAATACAAAAATGCAGCAGGGTTGGGATGGTAGCTCACTGGGAATAGTGTCTCCCATGAAAGCATAAAGGCCTGAGTTTGAATCCCAGGTCACAGATTTAAAAGACAGAAAGCCAGGTGTGATGGCATGTACTTATAATCCCAGCACTCCAGAGGCAGAGATACACAGCTCTCTAGAAGTAGCTGAACAGCCAACCTAACCTGCTTAGTAAGTTCAAGAACAATGAGAAACCCATTCTTAAGAGGCTAGAGAGTTGGCTCAGTGGTTAAGAGCCCTGCCTCCCCTTCCAGAAGACCCAGGCTCAAATCTCAACACCAACATGGCAGCTCATGAGGGAGCTCATAATTGTCTGTAACTCCAAAATCTGATACCCTCACATAGACACATGTGCAGGGAAACACCAGTGTGCATAAAATATATATATATATATATATATATATATATATATAT
>NW_021604665.1:9545752-9546178 GCF_004785775.1 Grammomys surdaster | reverse complement strand
TATGTGTGTGTGTGTGTGTGTGTGTGTGTGTGTGTGTGTGTGTGTGTGTGTGTGTTTTAAAAAAAGAAAAAAGGAAAAACAAAGTAGAAGCCACCTAAGGAACAACAACCAGTCATCTCTCTGGCCTCTCCATGTACACACACACACAGGTACCTAAACACACAAGGGTACACACATACATACACACCTAGGTACAGACATATGTGAACACACATATTCACACATACATATAAATCTACACAACACACACTTGTATACATGCACACACATAAATTAGCCTCTGATCTCAGCACTAGGCAGACCTCTGTGAGTTCGAGGCCAGCCTGGGCTACTGTCTACAGACACTCAGGGCTATATTCAGGACTACATAGAGAAACCATGCCTCAGAAAGAAAAAGAAAGAAAGAAAGAAAGAAAGAAAGAAAGA
>NW_021604665.1:9530892-9545652 GCF_004785775.1 Grammomys surdaster | reverse complement strand
AGGAAGGGAGGGAGGGAAGGAGGGAGGGAGGGAGGGAAGGAGGGAGGGAGGGAGGGAAGAGAGAGAGAATCATAATTAAAAGCTTTAGTTTATCTTTAATAGTGTGGTTATATATGGAGCCAATAAAAGTACATTTAGACCATCTGCATGCTTCTCTGCCCACAACCATCATTCACTTTATTGTATAACTGTCAGCTGAAAAGAACCCTGTTGTACAGGGAGGAAGATCTGGGATACAAGGAAAACCTTTTCTTTTTTCCCCTCTATCACCAGCCTCCAGGTGACCTGAGTAGAGTTGGATTTTTGAAGCTTTTGTTTCCCTTTAAGAAACTCTCTCCTGTAGGGCAAGAGCACTGGGGGGGATTGGAGGGAGGTCATGGCAGCTAGACGCGATCAAAACACACTGTATAAACTATGATGCTTTCAAAGAATGAACTAAAAATGCTCTTTTAAAACAAGAAATTTCTAAGTGGGAGTAAAAAGCGATCCCAGAACTGACAACCCGAAGGGTCATTTAATAGAATTTGTACTGGAGTCCCAGTTATGGTCCCTTCTGCCCTCTAGCTGAACCTTCTATCCAGAGCACTGCCTCCCTCCATCCAATGGCTTGTGCTCTCTCCATATGACAAAGAGTGCACCCCGCTCTGCCAGCTCTTTCCACATCAATGCCTCAGCAGTCAACACATTTCTAGCCCTTCCTGTGTCTTGTCTGGGTGGTGATTAAGTCCACCAGACAACATCTCCTCCTCAGGCTTTCTGTGGTTGCAACAAGAAGCCTTTCATGGTCTGAGTCCTCCAAGGACTTTCTGCAAGATGCCAAATTAGAGCCTTAGGAAACAACAAACACATGCAGACAGAACCCCGGGCCTGAGCTGATGTGGGACACCCTGACTGTGGGAGATTAGGGGAGTGGGACATTGGGGACAAGTCTAGCACAACCTGGATCTCAGGTGATTCTCTGTATTGCTTGAAACTCCTGGCAAGAGGACTCTGTTTTGTGATGTCATCTGTCAGACATCTCAACACCTTCTGTAAGTTCCTTCAGCTGTTGGAGGTAGGGGATAGTTTGTTACCTCACCAAGTGGCAACCAGAAGGCCAGAGTTGGAATCCTAGCTCCACTACTGTGAACAAAACCCCTTAGCTTCCTGCATCTAGGGGACTCACTGTCAAATCATGATTCCTCCACTGACCTCTTAAGGGTCAGGTGAGGAAATGTATCTCCCTCCAAGCCCTGGGGCACTGTACGTGTTCAATAAGCAATAGACTTACACCACAGATGGTATGTGAACAGAAATTGCCCCCAAAGAAGATAAATAGACTGCACAAGGTAAAGATTATTCATGTGACAAAAGGTGTCAAATAAATGTCATTTAGCTAAAAGAAGACATGGTGGCTATTGGCAAGGCAAATATCAAATTACTGCAGTAACAACAGAGAGAAAAATCTTTCTGTACTGTGTCGTGCGGGTATTGATTGAGATCTCCCCTTGGGACAGTTAGTGTTTCCACCTACGCAGGCCAGCTGAGGGAAGGGGGAGGTGGAGAGTGGGGAGAGGAAAGGAGAAAAGGAAAGAATAGAGAAGAAGTGATGAAGAGAGGATTGAGGAAGAAAGAAATCTCTCTCACTTGTCCAGAAGTAGATGTCATACAGAGGAGAGCCAGCCAGACAGCCAGGTCGGTAAGGGGCCAAAACCAGGATGAATAGTGAGTGAGGCACAGTTCACTCTGCTCCTAAGCAGTATGGCTGAATAACAAACAAACAAATAATTGAGACACCATGTAGCTCAGATGTCGCCTGTCACTTTCTAAGAGCAAAAGCTAAACTCTTTGAACATAATCTTATGGGGGAGGCTGGAGTGACGGCTCAGTGGTTAGGAGCACTTGCTACACTTTCAGAGGAACTGGGTTCAGTTCCCAGCACCAACATGGCAGCTCACAACCATCTATAACTCTGGTCCCAGGGTGTTTCGCACCCTCTTTTAGCTTCTGAAGACACCAGGTGTACATGTGATACACAGACATGCATGCAGGCATAACATTGGTTCAGACAAAATAAAAATAAGTGTATCATTTTTAACCTAATTTGGGAAGTGGAATCCACCTTGTCAAAATATTAACAGAGTTGGATTGAGTATATCCAGAGAATAGAAGTGAACATTTTTTTCTCCTTGCCACCTTGATTAATCTTTTAGGAATCGGAAATGGCTTACTTTTTGGATCAATATTTAAATTCTAATTTTCATGATGCAGAGGTTTTATTTAGGATAGTTTAATATAGGCTTACACACAAGGGCTGAGAGCAGCAGTCAGAAGAAAAGGTGGGAGGGAAGGAGCAAGGTGTGTCCTTCCCCAAAGTCTAGGTATTGACTAGTTAAGTAAAACAAAAGAATCCTGTGTGAACTCAAGCAGTCCTCTGGCCGAGAGATGAACTAAACATTTTTTTTTCCAGAGAAAAAAAGAAATGAAAACATCTCACAGATCCTGAAACTGAGGTAGAAATAAGTTCTCTGGTTCTGACTCCGGCTCATTTGGAGATGAGTTCATCATGGTAGAACACCAGTTGTACGTGATGGGAATCCCATGTGTGTAGGATCCCGTGTGTGATAGGAGCTGTGGGAAAGGGGAGAAAGGCCTAGGGCAGAGGTGACACTTTTTTTTTTTGTTTTTGTTACAGGAGCTTCAACCAAGTACCAATGGGAAAGCATACCCAAGATTCATTGGTGATGGTGGAGGTGGTGGAGGGGCTAATGATTGTAGTGTTAGGGATGACAGTGGTGAGGGAGGGGGAGGGGTCATGGTAGTGGGAGTGGTGTGTATGTCTGTAGGCCTAACTAACCTGGAACTTACTGTATAGACCAGACAGCCCTTGAACTTGTGATGACCCGCCCTCCCACCTTTAGATTCCGTGTGCTAGCAAGTGCACCACCAAGTCCTGCTCAAAAACCTTTTTGTAAGAAGCTAATAAACTGTATTACTGGCGATGGGGAAATGTTGGGGAACATTGCTATTAAGGTAACAGTCTCCTGTGACCGGATGGCTTTCTACGCTCAGCGCAGAATGGAGGACTCCCTTTCTTAGCAGGGCTTCCAGTCTCTGCCTGGCTTTGTCTGCAGAGTGTCCCTCAACACAGATGCCTGGCCTGGCCTGGCCTTGTCTGGCCTTGTCTGGCCTTGTCTTCTGAAAAGTGACTTTGTACAAAGCCTCTGCAAGACTGCATAACTCAGCACACATGTCCCACTCTGGCTTCCTGCCTGCATGATAATTAGGTCCTGTACTATATAACCAATCAGCCCTTCCCACTTACACGATCCTCTGACCAATTAGCTCCTCCACCTATACCCCTAAAAAAGTCTTTACATACCTCTTACATATCTGATCCCTCAAACAATAGATTCATCTCTCTCTCTCTCTCTCTCTCTCTCTCTCTCTCTCTCTCTCTCTCTCTCTCTCTCACATACACACACACACACACACACACACAAAAACTACAGTGGAAATTTTTCTTTATACTTTGGTTCTAGAGTTTTATACTCTTCTGCCCTAATTCACACCAGAGTCAAGGTATGACTTGAATCTCCTTTTGTAAAAAGTTAGCATTCGGTTTGGGTTGTTTGTTTGGGTTGTTTGGGTTGTTTGGGTTGTTTGGGTTGTTTGGGTTGTTTGGGTTTGGGTTTGGGTTTGGTTTGGTTTGGTTTGGTTTTCCTATCTGGGGATGGACCTAGGGCATTGCATATGCCAGGCAAGCACTGAGCCTGCATTCCCATTCCAAAATTAAATACTCTCATGGAACTGCAAGACAAAAGAACAAAAAAAAAGAACAGTTTCAGAAAGACTGAATGTTTAACCTGCTAGAAGAAACCAGTATCTTGGCAGCGTGGTCCGGGCACGTAGTACTCAGCAGCACAAGAAGTAGGGACTGGGCCCAAACGAGGGGGATCCAGATCTTCAAGTGGAGGCTCCAGGCGTTGATGCACTTACGTAGTCTTACAGCGGGTCTTGGCTACATGCTAGTTTAAAACCTCCTGCATAGGAGAAGTTACTAAAGGTAAAATACAGTTATGTGTTTCTGAACAGCGTGAGCATCCATCCTGAGAGGCAAATCACAAGGTGGCTTTGTTGAAGTACAAATGTCACAGAGTCATGAACACAAACGTACGGTGGTCATGGGATATGACATTTTGGTGCAGGCAAGAGGCACAGCTAATGATGAGTTGGTAGGGTCACACAGTATACCTTTTTATAGTCAACTTCCTAAAAGCAAAAGTGGACTTTAAAATGAGGTTAAAAGCATACATTTAGTATACTAAAATGTATATTTAAAGTATACTAAGTGTATGCTTCTGCCAATTTTTTTTGCAACTGTATACTAAATGTGAAAGCCAGTATCACAGTCCTTTAAACCCAGCACTTGGGAGCAGAATCAGGCAGACTTCTATGAGTTCAAAGCCAGCCTGTCTACACAGAGTTCCAGGATTACCAGAGCTACATAGTGAGTGAGGCCCTATCTCAAATAAGTAACCAGCCCTCTGCATCAGCACTCATCTGCTGTAGGTAACCACCCAGCATCAGACATTTCCTCTCTGGGTATATCCCTCAATTCAGGGGCTTTTGGTGATGAGGGATTAAATGTCTCTGGCACACAGAGAGAAATTAATTAGCACCCACCGAATGAGCGACTATTCCATTCTCGGCATGAATTTATATTTTGCTTTTGTCACAGCTCAAAAAACACGGAGCCACATCTCTGTAAAAATTAGTTCTGTTCCACAGTTTCTCCTGGAGCTGCAGAGACATCCCCTTGGGCTGTTATTTGCAGTATTTACAATTTTTTTTAATGAATTATCAAGTGAAAAATCCAATTGTTCCTAATGGTGCTCACTATGTTTCCCATTCTCGTATATGAAAGGGTTTATTGTCCATTTGTAGTAATTAAGACACGGGTGTTATATAGATCCATAAAAATCCTTCATTAAGCCAGTGAAGAGCTTTTCATCAAAATCATCATAGCCAAATATTTATTTAAAAATAAAATCCAAATTAAATTGAAGCATTCCTCCCCCCCCCACCCCCACAACCACAGGGATGCCATAACCAAAAGATGCTTTGATATGATGTTGACATTGGTGGTTGGGTATCCGAAGGTATTACCAACGTCTAACTATATTTTCTGACAGAACAGGAAGCAAGCAACCCTAAGTAGCAGTCCATCATGGCTGGCTATAAAGAAATAAAGTAATTAACCGTAGGAAATAATTCACCAAGATGCTAACAGTTTAATAACATTGAAGTATTTGCATTTCAGAATTATTGTTTCCAAATGGTTTCATAATTGGTTTAGATTTGCAAAAGGTGTTAGTACAAGAGCGAAATAAAGAGCAACATAAGATTTTTGTAGTTGACACGATCAATTGGACGCTTGTGAGATACAGGGCAGAGACGGAGGCAGGGCGAGGCTAGAAAAAAATCTCACACCTCCAGAAGCTCTCAGGCTCCCCAGCCAGGGCAAAAGCAGGGAAGAGCAACAAATGTTTTTCACAAAGAGAAGGAACCCCCACATTGCTGTCTAAAGGCTGTTTCAAAAGCCGCAGATGAGAAAACAAGCTGTAATGCAGATGGGAACCACACACCCGATACCTCCTGGGGAGCAATGATTTTATTAGAAAGACTTCTCCAGTGTGGTAGCACACCTCTTTAAGCCCAACACTTGAGAGGCAGAGGCAAGCTGATCTCTTTGAGTTCAAGGCCAGCCTGGTCTACATATCAAGTTCTAGGCCATCTAGGGATGCATAGAGATATCCTATCTCAAACAGAACAAAAGACATTCTTTATAATGATGCATTTTAAAAACTAAAAGGATCTCTATTTATTCATCACCAAAACATCCCGCCCCACAGCAGCGACTTTCTGTGCTTTGCACCGTCAACCCTGGGAAGGAACCAGGGATCATCTCTATTTTCCACCCAACACCAGCAACGTTCCTCTCCCAGGGCTCCCAGGATAGACCTGGGGCTCAGAGGTTCACATAAACATTGAATCTTAATATCCCCTCTTAATTTATTGAAGTCTTTAGTAACATCTGCAAAGAGACCGAGGACTGAGAAATGCCATGGGGCCCTCCTTTGTGGCTGCATTTATGGACATATTGGCACCGATTAACATAACTTCAATTGACACAGGTTAATGAGAACCAGTGATAATAGTCTCCTTCAGATGAATATTATATAGGAGCCAAATGAAAGCCAGCCCAGACTTGCAGGGTACCCCGGGACAAGGTTTCCCAGGAACACGTGTAGAGAGACATTCAGAAAGAAATGTCTCAGTTATAGCAAACCAGGCAGCATCCCCCCCACGATAGTCAGCACTACCATTCTCCTTGTGAGCATCCATTTCATTTCAGCAAAATGACTTCATTTTGACTTTTCTATCAACATCACAAGTTTGAGTGTCGGTGGGTTTACTGCTTTATCTATGCATAGCTTACAAATTTGTGCTGATATTTCAGTTGTTTGGGGGACAGGAGCACTAACATCTAAAGTCAGGTTTCTCAGGTATTTTAACATCTCATGATTAACATCGGGTTTCTCGTGATATTAACATCTCAGGTCTATTAACATTTGAGGCTGGATAACTGTCTGCTGCAGGGGACAACCAGTGTATCATGGGATGGCCAGCAGCATCCCTGGTCTCTGCTCACTAGAAGCCCACAGTGCACACCCCAAACTACCCCTACTTATAACCATCAACCATATCTCCAGATTTTGCCAAATGCCTGCTGGAGGACAAAATGAATCCCTGTCTTAAATCACTAACTTGGACTGTGAGGAACTAGATGAAACCCTCGGGTTAGGAATTAAGTGTTTAATATGGAAATGATCTACAAATGTTGGGGGACAGTGTAGAAAACATGAATAGGAATGAAATGGGAAGGGAAGTAAGAGAGTGTGTGGAGAGTGGAGAGAGGTGGGCAAACAAGCACGAACTCCACAGAAGAGGCAGCCTGTCACACAGGCTTGTCAGCAAGAGGCGCAGCAGAAATGTTTGCTGAGTTCATCCTTACTCAGATAAAGGGCTTTCCCCATAAGCTAACAAACCAGAAGCCAGAAGACAAGAGAACCCAGGCATAGGGCTCAGACGGGCCAGTATCCCAGGGCAGAGTAAAGGAAGCAGGTATAACATAGGGAAGTGGGCAAACACTAACATGTACCAAATCATCCTCTCCGATTCTGAGGATTCAGGACACCTTAAAACTGTAAAAGTCTACAAGTCAAACGTATTTAAATTTATACATCATCTAAGTTGGTAAAATTGAGTCGTAGGACCTTTGTACTGTTCCCACCGGAACTAACTACCATCTTCCCTGACTGTTCATGGACTCAACAAATGCATACTTAGTGCCTACTGGGCTCAGAGCTCTGAACTGTGTCTAAGTGGCCTGTGGGCAAGCCTATGAGGGATTTTCTCAATCGTGATTGATGTGGGAAGACCCAACCCACTGTGGACAATAGAGCCCTTGGCAGAGACGGTCCTGGTTGCTGTAAGAAAGCAGGCTGAGCAACTCCTAAGGACCCACCAGTAAGTACTGTTTCCTCATAGCTTCTGCTTCAGTTCCTGCCTAGCATTCCCGCCCTGATTTTCCTCAGTGACGGACTGTGACCTGAAAGTTGTCAGCTGAAATAAATCCTTTGCAATTCTCTCAAGTTGCTTTTGCTCGTGGTGTTTTACCACAGCAAATAGAAACCCTAAGCAAGACACATGGCTTTGTCATTATCTATGCAGTTGTAGCTGAGATTAGCACCACACGTGATGGTCCACACCATCACTGGGGTAGTCCTCTGTGTTATAGCCTCACCAGAGGTCTCCATTTCCCAGGACAAGAGAGCATCCACCATACCCTTCCACTCAGAACGCACAGTCATGAGAAAGGACCAGCCAGCATCCAATGGGCCACCACACCACTGCACTGAGAAAGGACAATAGAGGTCTTGCCAAGCATGATAGTTATGTGAGCCACCTGCTCTTCCTATTAACATGGGGCCAGCTGCTGGCTGGTCTGCTCAGGTTCTGATTTCTATGTCCTACTTTTTCTTTATCCAATTAAATATGCAAATCAAAGTCATATGAATCCCAAGGGCCATATGCAGAAAGGGAGAGAAATGCCCATCAGTCACTCAACTTTCTCTAGTTTGGAGAAGAAAAATGGTGTTGGTGAAAGCCAGTAAACAGAGGTACTAGGAGCGGCATGGCTCAGGGCTGCTTCTCTGTCTATGCAATCACTTCTCAGAGCAGGTGGGCTCCAAGCACCTATGACATGCTCAGGATCCTCTCCATTCCTTGTCCTTGGGATAGCTAACAGGAAACTCCGATGAGAATGGCGTCTGCTTGCACTCTGTCCCCTCTGGTTGAAACAATAATAGACCTTCAGAAAGTGCAGGACATGGTGCTAAGTGACTCCCCGGGCATGTGCTATCCTGCTCATTGTGGACACTCAAGAGAGACTTCAGGTGAGACTGTACTGAATAGGAAGCATGAGATTTTATTGCCGAAGTTTCTCCTTTTTTGGGTCTATATTCTTATCTTGGAAACTGGGCCTCTGTGGAACGGTTCTCCAGGAAAAGCAGAGTAATAAGAGAGAGGGAGGAGGGAGAGCGATGTGGAGGGGAAGAGACTGAGACTTGGTTTTAAGGAATTGGCTCCTGGCCATGAGGAGGATGACATATCTAAAACACGCAGGGCCATCTAGCAAGTTTGAGGCTCAGGGAGAGGGGATGCTGCATTCGAAATCCAAAAGCAGCTGTCCAGAGAGGCAGGGACCCTTCAGCTAATTAGATAAGGCCCACCTGCTTTAGGAAGGTCACCCTCTGAACTCAGTCTGTTCAAAATGTTAATCTCCTCTTTTTAAAGAAATACCTTCATCTAAAATAACACTTGACCCAAATATCCGACTACCGTAGCCTAGCCAAGCTACTGCATTAAATTAATCATCACAGCAACGGGGAGACAACAGGAGGCAGGAAATTCTGTGAGTTACAAGACCAAGTGACAATAGCCTTGTAGCTTTAGCACGGCTCTCCCGGGATGCTCTCAGGGCACAAGCTACCCGAGAGGGCCATGTCATAAGCAAGTCCATGGCAGCCATGTGAAAAGGCCAAATGAAGAAAGACATGCCTGACCCATCCCCAGCTGCGCGAGTCACCCCAGCCTAGTGGGCAGACATGGGAGAAGCAAACCATCTCAAGTGCCAGGCCCTGAGGAGGCTCCTGGGGCTTCCAGTCTTAGCTGCCACAACACACAGTGTTCCCGGTGAGAATTGCCCAGCTTGACCAGTTGCCCCACAGAACCGTGACCAACCTTCATGTACTACAGTCCAAGCTACTAAACCCGAGGGCAGTGTTGTATAGCAATAAGCAAACAGACAGGAATGCGTGAAATGTTAACTAACGGCTCCTAAGGTATGCGTTAAATTTAACTTCACACATATGCACACTGTCTACACCAAAAATATTTTAAGAACATGACAGCCAAGATAACCCTCCTGCCACATTCTCTCCTTCCATATTTAGCCCAGTTCGCTCCTTGTATCCGCTCATAACAGGTTCAGGATGCGGAAGGAGGGGAGGGGCAATAAGACATCCCCCCCCCATCCGCCATGGAAACCCACGCATCTCCTCCAGACGAGCACTTCCGTGTTTGCTGGTTTCTGCCAGACAAAGGCAGTTGTGGTAATGGCGTGGAGGACATGCCTTTCGTAAGATGCCTTAAGCAAGGATGCGTGGAATGAGTCTCTGATCTCTTTATGCTCAGCACTAAGAGGAGTGTGTCTGAGAGTAAGTAGAGAAGCAGCGTCCCCCTTTTTCCTACTTCACAGAGCTCCTGTGAGGAGCCCACCAGTCAGGGTGCACGGAGAAATCAGACATCATGATTTTTCTCTCCCCTTGATTGAGCTCTCCCTACCTGGCTCTTCATTTCATCAGGATGAGTGTCCCCCAGGGTACCCACTCTAACCACACACAGCCAGCTTTTCTGAATCCCTCTTAGATTCAATCTGGAAAGTTCGCTCCAGGTAAATGAAATGGTGGTGAATACTGACAATCTAACAGATTAATCAGTGTAACCGGGTGACCCTGGAGTCACAATTTAAATTTGTTTTCGAGGGAGAGGCTGACAGCCGCTTTTCTGAAGAGCAGGGTTACCAACTCAGCTGGCTCCGGGCAGCGGTGATAGTCAAAATATTTAACAACTGCATGCATGAATGGCCTCTGCAGTGGCAATCAGACGGCGAGGGGGAGAGGTCTGAATGGGGATAGAGAAGCTCCCTGTGAGAAGGGTTGCTTTCCCTCCCCAGCTAATGGCAATCCTAGGAATGGAAGCATTACCGCTACCGGAAATACAGATTTTTTTTCTCCAAAGAGGCTCTAATGAGATTTCTTTATGAATCCCTCAGTACAAATGTTAGCAATTAATTTTAATTCCAACCCCCCCAAAAAAAACTTTGTGTGTGCTATGATATGAACATTTGAGGTTTCTGTGTTGAAATTCTCAGCTTCTTGCCAGACTTAACAGAATAGGCTTGTACTCTTAGCTACTCAAGGGGTTGAGGCAGGGGACTAGCAAGATTACTCATTGAGGAGGGGTGCTTGCTCTCAAGCCTGACCACCTTAGTTCAATCCCTGAGATCCACAAGGTAAAAGGAGAAAATCAAATCCCATACGTTGTACTCAGACCTCCATGTGTGCTCTGTGGTACATGCACAGACACACACACACAAGACAAAAGGTTCAAAAGCAAAAAGAAGGGAAAAATACAGTGGGGATATAGCTCGGGAGTAGCACACTGATTTGCTAGTATTCCGGAAGTCTGGGGTTCAACCCTAGTCCTGCAAAGAAAAGGAAAAGACAGAAACACATTCAAAAGAAAAGGGAAGGAAGGAAAGAAGGAAGGAAGGAAGGAAGGAAGGAAGGAAGGAAGGAAGGAAGGAAGATGATGAATGGATAGATAGATAGATAGATAGATAGATAGATAGATAGATAGATAGATACGTACGTACGTACGTATGTACATACACAGATATATAGCTACATAGATAGATAGAATCTAGAAACAGTAGAAGGACATCTGGCTTTGAGAAGGTGATTGTCTCCTGAACATGTGACTCTTATGAGTAGAATCAAGCCCACATAAAATAGGCCCTTGTCATTTTCCTTCACAAGTACACAGCAAGAAGACAACAGCCTGCAGCTAGTTCTGCTGAGGCTTCTAGATGCAGGCTGTTGCCTTCTTGTTGTGTGCTCTCAAGGGGGAAGTTATCCTGATTTCAAATTTCTAGCCTCTATAACTATGGGAAACATATTTCTGTCATTCCTGGGCCTCTTAGCTTATGGTAGTATGTTATAGTGTGCACAACAGACTAAGACACAGGCCTCCGTAGATAGAAACTAAATGTCTATGGTGTTACCAAGCTTCTGCTCTTCACTGAGGCCTTTAAGGCCAAGTCAGACATTCCTTGTGCAATCCCCTGTGAGGCCATTTAGAGAACCTCTTCATCAGAACCCAGAAGTAGTCACACTTTGAGAATATGAAAACTGGCTCTCCTTCCATCTTGCAATGAAACATTCTAGAATGGTAAACCAGATGAAGTTCAGGCTCTAGGAACTTCCTGCATGAAAATACTGAAATTCTACTGAATTCCCAAATTCTACTCCCCAAAAGTCAAAGTTGGTAAAGCCATTACAGAAGACTGTGAGGGACCAGGTAGGTTCTACTTAAAAAACAAAACAAAAACAAAATAAACCAGTTTCTTCAAAGAGAATGTTGAGATGGTAGGCAACATCTGGGATGTACCTCTCTTTGTCTCTATGCAGAGCTACCTGCAGAGCTAGCTGCAATCCCCTCAGTATTTGTGTCCTGGGAAAGGATAGCCAATCACATGGAAGAAGCCCTTGGAATAAGATCATGGTGGCCCAGACAGCTCCTAGACAAGCCTTGGTTGCCACACCAGTGACATCAGGGGCTACAGCCAGTTGACTTTCTAGACTCCCTTCCCTGCCAGCCTGGTATTCGGAAGTCACCTTTTAGACTGAGTTGGTGGGTGGGCAAGGCTGCATGTGGGCTTGTGACATGTGCCAGCATAGAAATACCACAGGCTTGATTTAAAATTCATCCTTAAATTCTTCATTTTGAATAAGGAATCCTACATTTTCATTTTTGCACTCAGCCCTGAAAACTATGTAGCCAGTCTTAATTGAGGGAGGCAGGGCACAGAAAAGAGGCTACTTCTGAAATAGGGAAATGGGGACCTTAAGAAGTTGGTTCAGGGAATGGAGAGATGGCTCAGCAGAACATTGACTTCTCTTCCAGAGGTCCTGAGTTCAATTCCCAGCAACCACATGGTAGCCCACAAGCATCTGTAATGGGATCTGATGCCCTCTTCCAATGTCTGAAGATAGTGACAATGTATTCACATACATAAATAAATCGAAGAAGAAGAAGAAGAAGAAGAAGAAGAAGAAGAAGAAGAAGAAGAAGAAGAAGAAGAGGAGGAGGAGGAGGAGGAGGAGGAGGAGGAGGAGGAGGAGCAAGAGGAGGAGCAAGAGGAGGAGCAAGAGGAGGAGGAGGAGCAAGAGGAGGAGGAGGAGCAAGAGGAAGAAGAGGAGGAGGAGGAAAAGGAAGAAGAGGAGGAAGAAGAGGAGGAAGAGGAAGAAAAAGAAAAAGAAGTTGATACAAGGCTAAGAATGGTGGTGTATATCTTTAGTCAAAGCATTTAGAGGTAGGAAGATCTCTGAGTTTGAGCCAGCCTGGTCTACATGGTGAGTTTCAGGTTACCCATATAGCGAGACCCTCACTCAAAAGGAGAAGAAAAAGAAAGAAAAAAGAGGAGGAAGGGGAAAGAAGAGGTGGAGGAAGAGAAGGAGGAAGAGGAGGATGCTGTCATTGTTGGTAGAGTTCATCCTTCATGGTAATATGCTAGACAAACTTACCATGAATGCTGAATTAGAGAACACAGAACCGCTGTGGCTAGGGAAAACAGGGTTAGGATCCCACAATGTTATGATACAGTCATAACATTTTTATGAACTGATCAATACTCATTCTTATTTTATGCGTATTTCTGGCAAGGACAGCTTGTCTTCAGCCAGCTCTCACTGAGAGTGGATAGGCCAGCAGAGCCACAGCTCAGGCCTGAGCATGAAGCATCTCCATGGGGCACCTCACAGCCTGAGCAGTAGGGAAGACCTCAGCATGGAGCTGGATTAACAGAGGAAAACATCAATAAACAAACAATTCAAAAAAAAAAGCCACAGAGAAATGAGAAAAGCATGCATCTTCACAGCGCAAGAGCAACACTGGTTACATTGTGAGAGTTGGGAAAAGAAGGACATGTCCCTTTATTCTTCATCTGGTAACATGCCCACTGGGCAACTAAAATTTTCCACCACTGTGTATGTCTGCAAATGGCCAGGAGAGTTCTTTGAATACTGATTTGGGGATTACCAATAAATTTTACCAAATAGAGTGAATTCACAAATGCGACATCTTCATACAGTGGATATTATGACCTACCTTCTTTTTTTAACTATTTTAATTTTCATTTTATGTGTTTGGGTGTTTGGCTTACATGCATGTCTGTGCACTCAATGTGTGCCTGTTACCCTTGGATGTCAGAAGAGGGTGTTGGATACACTGGAACTTAAGCTACAGATAGTTATGAGTCAGCACGTAAGTTTCAGGAAGCAGACCTAGCCCTCTGAAAGAGCATGGGATGCTCTTAAGTCATCTCCCGATCCCTGTATCCTACCTTCCTGCAAGGCATTTGGATACAAAGATGAGATTCATAAGCATGTCAGGACTCCAAACTGGCAAACAGGCCAAGTGATTACCATGGTGATGATGAGCTGCCACTTGCTCACACAGCAGTCACAATATAGCTGGTATGTGTTACACAAAGCAGTTCACGGGCATCACAGCAGCCATAAGGTATACAGGGCCATGATTCACTTTCAAGCGCTTCCACGTAGATGGTGCAACAAGAAGCAAGTGCCAGCTTGTCCAGCTTTAACTCTGTGGCTAATTTGTTACTCCCACCTAAAAATAAGTAAATCATACCCATGACTGGGGAAATAGTTCAGTTGGTAAAGTGTTGGCTGCGCAAGCATAAGAACCCGAGTTCAATCCCAGAATACAGAATGTTTTAAAAGAAATACAGAATGTTTTAAAAGAAATACAGCCATCATGGCATATACTTGTAACCCCAGTGCTGGAGAGGGCAGCAAAGTAGATGCCTGGGACTCACTGGCCAGGCAGCCTAAACTACTCAGAGAGTTCCAAGCCAATGAGGGACCCTGTCTCAGAAACCAAGGTGAATAGCATGACATCCAAGATTGGCCTCTGGCCTCCACATGCGTGCATACTCATACATAGGCATGTACACACACACACACACACACACACACACACACACACACACAGGAAAGACAGGCAGACAGACACAGAGAAAGAAACACATAGAAACAGACACAGAGAAAGAGAGAGAGAGAGAGAGAGAGAGAGAGAGAGAAACAGACACACACATACACACACACACATACACACACACACAAACACACAAGAGAAAAGACAGGCAGACACACACACACACACACACACACAGAGAGAGAGAGAGAGAGAGAGAGAGAGAAACAGACACACACATAAACACACAAGAGAAAGACAGGCAGACAGAGAGAGAGAGAGACAGAGACAGAGACACCCATAGAGAGAAACAGA
>NW_021604665.1:9507168-9530882 GCF_004785775.1 Grammomys surdaster | reverse complement strand
GAGATATAGAAGGAGGGAAGGAGAGAGGAAAGGAAGGAGGGAGAGAGGGAGAATGGTGTCTAGAAGTGGTTAGCAGCCGTCCTGTCAGAAGGGCTCCTCCAGAGCTCAGAGTTTCTTTATCTATATTTCCATCAACACTGGAGGTTGGGCTCCTTAGCGTAATGAATGTCAAAAACAGACTGACTGGTAAAATTAATGGCTTCCTAAGTGGCATAATGAATCTTCAAGGAGAACTCTTGGCAGGTAACATCAAAGGTCTGTGGCTAAGATGTTAGAGCGGCGCCCTCCCCTTTCAGCAAGGTGTGAGAATCTGAAGAAGTCTCATGCATCTGCTCCCCTAGCTGCAATACCTGGACTGGTGCACGAGTCCACCTGCTGTTACAGAAGGGGTTGTAGCTGCCTAGAGACAGCCACACCGCCAGACAGTGGTGGTGTACACCTTTAACCCTAGCACTTCGGAGGCAGAGGCAGGTGGACGTCTGAGTTTGAGGCCAGCCTGGTCTACAGAGTGAGTTCCAAGACAGCCAGGGCTATACAGAGAAATCCTGATTGAAAAAAAAAAAAACATAAAAATAATGAAAATAAAAAAACAAGACAGCCATACCAGTTCCTGGAATCAACCTTGCATGAAAGGTGTTAACCAGAAGAGCCAAAGATGGCAGAGTTCACGGAGCTTCTCCTGCCAGTGCAGTGGGAAGGTCTTCTGCTTTTGTAACTGCGTGGTTAACAAGTGTCTGAAGGCATGGTGTGGTTTCTCTAACCAGGAGCCATCACTCCCTGATGGGGACAGTTCAGTTCAGGGCAGCAGCTGAGCCAACTCTCACCTCCAGCCTCTTCAGCAGGTCCCTCATCCACAGCTGAAGACGCTAGGCCTCCATAGTGAAGAAGCAGCAGAGCCAGATTTAGCTACAGGAGCCATCCTCCTAACCACGTGAAGCTGCCTCTCCACCCAGACATGAGATACGGCCTGAATCTATGCTGCTTGTATCGATGTAGCATAACCATACAACCCCCACACACCATGATACACGCATTGGCAGGAAAGAGGAAAGTGGTCGTACGTGAAAGAGACAAAGAAAACAAACAAGCCTAAATTATGAAACTTTCCAAACACAAACCCCCGGTTCTGAGCATTTTAATGCAATTGTTCAAGGTGGTGCATTGATTTTCTAATTAATTGCCACGGCAACAAAACATGCGCATCAGCTAGCAAGCATGACTGTAACATTATTAAAATATGAAGAAATGGCCTCCTTGGAATTAGGGAATTATAGCATTTGTGTCACCGTCCCTTCAGTCACAGGAGAAAATCCCCTGTCTCCAAGTAAGTGTAAGCCTTGGAGATGCCTACCTCTCCTTGTAAAACCTTGATCTTCTAACATGTGCATGTTTTTTAAATTAATGTAATGCCCTAACCGTAATATGCAGACTAAACAAAAAGATAGGGGTTGAAAATAAAATCATATATATCTTGACATTGAACACTGAGGAATCTGATGCACTGATTTAGGTCTGCATGAATGTAGAGAACCGTCTCAATAGAAGATCTTGTCAAGGACAGACTGGGCATGATGTTACAATCCAAGTACAAACGGTTTCCATTTTTCTGAAATTCTAAACTCTTAATAGCTTAGTAGTCATGTTACTGGAGAATACCACATATGTTCAAACTGTTAACGTGGAGATCTTTTTTTTTTTTTAAGTTTTGTCAGGGATAAGGAGATAGTTAACAGGTAAAGTATTTGCAACATGGGCATGAGGACCTGATTTAGTCCCCAGAATCCACATGTAAAGAGCTGAGTGTAGTGCCCTGCGCTTAAAACCTCAACACTGGGGAGATAGAAACAGGTAGATCCCTGGGACTTGCTGGCCAGGCAGCCTCGCTGAATCGGTGGGCTCCATGCCACTGAGAAATCCTGCCTCCAAAAACAAGGTAGAGGGTGGCTAGGAACACACCCAAGGTTGGCTTCTGGTTGCCACATGCGTGTGCATGCATAGTCATGCATACACACCAAGTTTTGATATATAAAAACAGTGTGAAGATAATACTCAGGGTGTTGCCCACTGGGGCATTTAGGACTTAGGTAGACTTCAGAGCAGTTCATTATTTTGTAGAACTATCCCTCACGTAGGAGATCATCTTGCAGCCCTGTTTCCACCCACTACCTGCCGTGAGATTCTGCCCGTCACTTCAAGGCTCCACCAGTCCCCCAAACATCTCTCAGGCAGCAGCACTGCCCGCACTGTGAGTGCTACAAGATTTTTTTCCTGGTCCTTTGTCTGTCCCTAAGTCTAGGAGGTCCCAGGAGGCCAGTGACACTGAGAATGAAACAAGAATCCTTTGACCCCAAAAGTGAGAAAATTCCTTCAACTCCCCCGGAGCCTGGGCTGCAACATGGGGAGGTCAAGACCAAGCTGGTCTGGAAGCAGACTGGGAATCGATGATGTTATTAAGCTCTGAACTTGGCTCTGCTCGTGGTTGCTGCAAAGATATGTTTATAAAGTGCTGTGTTTAGAGCACAACTCCCCTCCCCTGCCCACTTCGAGAATCAAACTCTGTCCTGTCTCAGAGATGCAACCGAGTTCTCCGGTATTGGCAACGAGTCAAAGGCGTCAAGACTGGCCATTTGGACCCTGAGGAACAGTGCGCTTTGCTCTGCTAAGAGGTGGCATCCAGTCTGTACCCAATGTCTTAAAGACACAGGTTCCCTCAATCACACTGCAGAACTGAGGTTCTGATGGGATAAGCCCCACAGAACGGAGAACTTCCTACAGGGTACCCAGCTGTGAGTAATGAGGGGTCAGAGGACAGGACAGTCCACACTGAGCTGTGGCCAAACCCATGATGTGCTGTGAAAGACAGACAGCTACAAGGCTGCAGAGATGGCACACAGAACCCAAGTTCTATGCCCAGAATACACAGCAGCCAGCGAACAATTGCCTCTAACTCCAGCCCCAGGAAATCTGGGACCTTTTTCTGGCCTCTGCAGGAACATACATGCATAGACCCACGCACAAACACAAATATACACAAAATTTTTTCAAAATAAATCCTTAAAAAGATAGAGAGGAAGAGAAAGGAAAGGAAAAGGAGGAAAAAATGAGAAGGAGGGAGAAGAGGAGGAGGGGGAGGAGGAGGAAGAGGAAGAAGAGGAGGAAGAGACTGACAATTCAAGGACTTGTTGCTCTGGTAGAGTCTGGAGACCATGGCAGTGATAGAGTCTGAGGAAAGCTACCAGCTGTACGAGAAAGGAAAGCACATTTCCCTCAACATCCAGAAATAGGCTCAGCAACCCAAATGAGACTAGGAAGAAGGGCAGGAGGAAATTAAGAGAAGCTTCGAAGTGTCAGTGGGTAGGAGCTCTCATCAGAGGAGCTGACTGAACACAGGCGGCAGACAGAACAGCTCAGTGGTAGAGAGTGCCTAACATGTACCAGAACTTGGACTCATTCCTGGGTACCAAAAACAGGAAGGAAGGTCTGAACACGAGAGGAAGAGAGGTAAATCGACAGCTCCCGGCACCACTAAATTGGAGAAAATAGAAGCTCCCAGAAGGAGGAACAGTTTTCAGTGTCCCAAAGAAGCCATAAAATCCTCACATTTCACAAGGCCAGGTCAGTAGCCTGAACATCTGTGAAACAGCTGCCAGGCAGCCTTGGAGAGTCAGGAAAGGAGAAACACATACCTCCTAGGGAGGCTTAGCTGCAAATGGTGGGGAGGAAAAAAAAAAAACAGGAAAAAAATACTGAGGGCAAAGTGCAGGTTTCTTGCAAAGTAAAGAAAAATCCGTGTGCACGGAAACAGGGAAACAGGGGAGAGGCACCCTGGGGTAGGACTGGGCAGTCTGTGAGCTCAAAAAAAAAAAAAACAGGAATCAGCTTTGGTCATCACCTTCCTCCAAGTTGTTTGCAAAGAGATAGGTGATGTGAGGCCCAAGTGTTGCCTCCGCTATCACCCACCGTTACCCAGTGTAGCATCTTCGCCTCCATTTGTGTATGATTCTCCAACCTTCACTTAGACCCTGTGTCTACCTTGGCACATGGAGAGGAATCAACAGGAGCCCTGAGGGGTTTGTGCTGTGGGTTTGGCACACGTTCTTTGTTGGGAAGTGAGTGGCTGTGGGTGCCTCAGTGCCCCTCATGAAACTGGAAGTACAAAAGGCTTCGAGAATTCAAGAAGCCTGGATGTACAAGCCCCTGGAGAAGGACTATTTTTAGCACTTGAGAGAAAGCAGCTGACAGGATCCCTCCCCAGCATCTTAAGCCAGCTTAAGGCTGACAGCCCAACCTGACAAAGACCAGTCAAGGCCTTGTCCAAAAACCGTGAAGACGACAACAACTGTCTCCACAGTAACAAACAGGTGCTGACGGTAGAATCCTAAATGTCACTTCGGGTTCCAGGAGGAAGAGGCAACCCTTAACGGTAAGGGAAAGATGATTTTGTCAACCTGTGGGAAGGATGAAATTTAAAATTACACTCTATTTCCTATGACAATTTTTGTGGTCTAATTTACAAGGTTGGTGAGAGAGAGTTGGCTATAGACTATTTTAAGCTCCTTCGGTGCACACACACACACAATCTGGTACTGGTTATGCATAATTCATTCACACAAGTGAGCTAAAGAATCTTGAAATAAAGGTTAATTACAAAAGGAGAAAAATCTTGGACTTATTGAAGGAGAAATATCTAAGGCCATACCCAGCAAACTGAAGGGGGGCAAAGCTGGTTGTCCCTTCAGGAAGCATGTACCAGGTCCTCTGCAAGAGTAGCAAGTGCTCTTACCCATTAAGCCATGTCGCCAGCCCAGGACCGGTATCTTCTCTGGACACACAGAATCACAAATGTGTATATAACATGAAGGTGGAAGCCAGACTGTCTAGGGAAGACTAACAAAAGGAGAGAGAGAGAAGATGGGGGATACTGGAGAAGAACGTGGTCAAAACACACTATCTATGCATGTGGAAATGCCCTTGACCATGAGCTGTGCAATGAATACGTGACAGTCAAAAAAGAAAATGCCTTTTTCTTATTTCGAGAAAAAGCCAAGGAGTGAAATAATAGATCACAGGTAACTTTGAATTCACTTTTATTTTCTAGAAAGTAGGCCAGCTCCGAGGCTGATGCCTGACTAATATTTTACAACACAATTCACCAAATCTGACAACTTCTAAGGTTGGCAGTGTTTCTTAAATCATCTACCTATTTTACCTCTTATTCATTAGTTTTCGAGCCTGGCTCTTAGGTCAGCTAATATCAGTTTGGGGAGCTAATATCAGTTTGAGGGTCAATCTTAGTTGTCAAGTTGAGTGCATTTGGAATTACCTAGGAGACACACCTCTGGGCATGAGGTACTTACACACACTGTAAGCATGCTTCCAGAGAGGTTTGGTGGAAATGGGAAAACTCACCCTTAAGGCTAGGCTTCTAGAAGGAACCAAATAGAGAAAGCAGCTATGTGTCAGCATTCACCTCTCTCTGCTTCTTTACTGTGAACAACCACCACCATAGAGGCAGGGGAAGTCCCAAAATCAACCCTTCCTTAAGTTCCTGTTGCCAGGTATTTTCCCATGGCAACCAGAAGGATAACTGATACCACAGGGATGGGGAGTGGCGGGGTGGGGGTGGGAGGACGGGTAGGGATGGGTCTACTGTAGTTATTCTTGTTTTCTTTAAATACTGTTCTAGGTGCTTGCTACCTTAAAATCTTCCATTTTAATAGCTTCCGGCAAATTTTCTACAAAGCTCCTCAGGTAACAAGTAGCCAGGAGGAGGACACCTCTCCTTACTTAAATATGCATCCTCCGCCCACTCCACGTACCCAGAAACCTCTCCCTGAGCCTCCCAAGGACCCTCATCAAGTTCTTGGACAGATAACAACACACAGCTTAAAGTAGTTAGAAGTCTCCCTAGTTGGTAAAACAGGTAAATCAAAAACTCCACATCTGAACCCAATGTCTTCACAAATCCTGTGCTTCCTTCCTTGTGATCACTACCCTGTGCTCAACAGCTACACAGAGAGCTGCAGATGCTCACGTGATCCTGTAACAGTGCCTTAACCGATCAGTGGCCACAGCTGTCTTCTGGACATTCCTAATAAACAGACGTGCCATGAATTTAAAGTCATGGGAGTCCACTTAGATCAGTGGGAAAAGATGTCACATGGTCCCTTGAAGTGTCTCTTGGCCACTCCATAGCAGACGAGCAAAAGCTTCCAGACTTTTCTTCATACGACACACATTTGGTGTTTCCTGTTAACATGTAGCTGAATCTATGAGTCCTATTCCTTGTGTCTTCAATCAAACCACTTGTCCAAAAGACAGGGAGAAGGCCAGGCTCTTCCATATGTAACTATCAAAATGGGGAGTTCAGTAAACAAAACACCTCTTGAAGTTTTGCTATGAACACAAGTAGAAGCCAGTTCCCTCAGATGGCCCATCTTTGCTTAGCAGCTGCAGAAAGGAAGGAGCTGACATTGCACTCTCTGTCCCTGTAGGACCCAAGGAGCTCTCGTAAGCTCTTCGGTCCTACAGTTAAGGTAGAAGTATAGAAAGCCCAATGTAGGGAAGAAAAAACATACTGCATATGGTTCTAGGGGTTGACCCTGGGGCTTTTAGTCTGGCAGACAAGAACTCCACCATGAGCTGCATGACAGCAAAACACATGTTATGAATTAAGCATTTTTTTTACTAGACTAAATTGCTTTAACTTACACTGTCAATTTTTGTGGGTTTTTTTAGTAAAAGTCCCTTCTTTTGTTTTGTTTTGTTTTGTTTTGTTTTTTATTTTGTTATTTTTGGTGACAGGGTCTCACTATGTAGCCCAAGCTGGCCTTGAACTCACAAGATCTGCCTCTCTCTGCCTCCCAACTGCTGGGATTAAACACCTGTGCCACAAAACCCTGCTTTAAAAATCCATTCTTAAATATTTTAATTTTACAAGAATGATTTAGATATGTAACTTTAAAAAAAAAAATCCCAGCCCATCAGCACACATAATAAAAATAAGACTTCTGTGTCACATCTCTTTTCCTCCTGGAGGCAATTATTATAAACATGGTCTTTCTACTTCTTCTGTGATTACCACCATATAATTTACTCATTTTCTTTCATCTTCCCCATCCCGACATATGACACAGAAGGAAATTACATATGCCAACTCAAGCCATCTTTTTAATTGTTGTACATTTTTAAACTTTACTTATTTTGTTGGTGGAGGGCAGACACGTGCCACGTGTGTGTAAAGGTCAGAGGACAACTTGCAGGACTCACTTCTCTTCTTTCCAGCGTGTGACACCAGGGGATTGAACTCGGTCATCAGGCTTGGCAACCGGCCTTGTCTCACTGGCCCTTTAGTAATACTTTTAAAAACTATGTGTGAAACTTTTCAAGTCATTTTTAATGGCTTAGTGATGATGCTTGGGACCATAGTCCCACAGAGCTGAACTTTCTCAAAGGACTAAGGCAAATCAGGACAGAAGGTAACAGAAGGACATAGCTTAGTGTCTATACAAGTCAAGGAGAATGCACAGAGAATGACTCTCTTTCTCCTGGACTTCCTGCCTCCAAACCGTGAAGAACTACATCTGTTGTTTCACCGTCTTGGTCCCTGGTGTTTTGTCACGACTTCCCTGGAAGGTTGCTACATCTGTCAATCAAACACTGGCTACACCAATTACAGTATATCCATACAACTTGATTAATATAGCACTTCCAACAGACATGGGGGTAGACTCATGAGCAGTGCCACAGAACTTTGTCCTATGTGATCAAAGTAAATTGTGAATACTAGCACTCCCTAGGCCCCTGAAAGTCATGGACCACGCTAGGTCACCCAGAATCATGCATGCAGAAGTGCTTCTAAGGAGGAAAGGGGTTGTGGTGAGAAAAGGGGGAGGTGGGGAGGAATTCACTGTGTACGTTAATAAAAGGCAACTAACTTATGATTTAAGATAATCAAGAGTTTACTGTATTTGGTTAATTTCTAAATGTGTGCTTTGAAAAGCAAAAGAAGTGAATGTTTTTAAGATTCTTTGACTCTTCTCTATGTGTATGCATATGTGTGCCTGCTTGTCCGTATGTGCATGTGAATGCAGGTGACCATGACTGCCAGAAGGGGACACTGGATCTCCTGGAGTTGTACTTACAGGTGGCTGTGAACCATCTGACATAGATGCTATGTAAGCAAGTGCTCATAACTGTAGCGGGAAGTATTCAAAACTGACGGCCGCTGGCTCCCAGCTCTGCCGCCATGTTCCCGCACTACAGTCTGGCACCGGCTGGCTTCCTCAGTGGCGCCAGCCGGGGGGCCCACGAGATGTTGGCCCGGCTGCTGCCTCTGCAAGCCAGCTCCGAGCCCTCCACGGCTCTAGGCATGGCCCCAGCCCCCACTCTGCCATCCCCACGGTGCTCGGCTTAACCACAGACAGTAACTGCCATCCTCGCAGTAGATATCACAATACCCAGTACCCAGCAGAAATAAGACTCCTAATGCTTAAAGTTAACCAAACAGATTTAAATATCAGCAAATACTCAAATCACAAGGTGCCCACACAATTTAGAAGGCTATCCCAGTATTCCTAACCTTTAGAATCTACCCGAGAATCCACGTTTGCAGCCATTTCACCTCCCTCCCTCTCTCCAGTGTCCCTCTGCCTTCCTGTCTCTGCTTCCCTTAGCTCCGCCTCACTTTTCCCTATCCAATCACAGGCCTCCCGCTGTAAATAGATTGGGCAGGGAAATTTCTGCCACACAAAACCACTGAGCCACCACTTCAGCCCCTGGAGAAGAATGTACGCTAAGTGAGAATGTCTCATATTTATCTTTGTGTGTATCTTTTCATGTACATGTTTGTGTGCTGGCACATGTGGGTGCATGTGCACGTGTGTGACTGTGCATGTAAACGCTAGACATTGATAACAGGTCTCTGCTTCCGTCGCTCCCCTTTTTGAGTCACAATCTCTCACACAACCTGGAGCTCAGTGATTAGGCTAGACTGGTTAGCCATGTGTCCTGGGGATACACTTCTCTCTGCCCCCAGCTCTGAGATTGCAAATGCTTGCTGCCATACCCAGATGTTTACATGGGCACAGAGGATCCGAACTCAGGTCTTCACGCATGTATGGCAATCACTTTTGCTAACTGTGAGGCAGCTCCCCATCCCTATTGTTGAGCTTTACTTTCCCTTAGTCATTAATACCTTCTGAGTTTCAGGCTAATCATGACTTTGTGGATCAACAGGTTCAAGTATTCCTTGAGCCTGGGTTTCATGTAGGATGAATCCAGGATGATGCCTCTCTTCCCAGTATCTGTTTACAACTAATTCCATACATACTGAAAAGTTGAGTTTCCTAGTGGACATCTATATACGCTTGCTACACCAATTCCACCATTACTAGTTGTCTATCCTCGCTTTATTCCACCTACTCATACTGCTATTGATCCACCAAACCATCTAATTTTTTAAATACACTTCAAAGGAACTTGCAGACATAAGCATACTTTCCACCTAAGTAAACTTCCCATATGCATAACACACAACCTTTGTTTCGATGATTAAAAGTAGAGAACGTTTACCCAGCCAGGAGACCACCCACTTAATGGGGAGACAGTCGGGGGAGGGGTTTGGGACTTCAAAAGGACTAATTAGTTTACTGTGTGTGATGGTCCAGCCTCCACCAAGAGAGAGCAGAGCGGTGTTACCCAAACACCAATGCATTCGTCTCTCATCAAAACTGTAGTGCAAAGAAGACATATCAAAGAGGGAATCGGGAATCGGGGTCTGGACATATTTGTTGCCATGATGTTTTCCAAAAGGAGTTGGTGTCTACAAGGGGGAGGCTCAGCCCAGGCTGGCTCCTCGCCCAGAGCTTCTGGGGAGATAACAGCATCCTTTCAAGTCCCCAAGATGGAGTCTGCTGCTGTTTTCCTGCAAATATTTGCATGTTGATATCTCCAAACATTCTCATGTTCTTCTGAGGGCTATGCTCACTAAAGAACCACCACCACTGAACACCACAAGAAGCATTCATGTATGAGCCTCTATCACTTCCTTGCCCTGACCTGAGAGGTTTATTATATCAGATTAAGGCAACTGTAAGCAGTTTCACTTCTACCTGGCAGGGAACCCCATAGATTAAAGAGCCTCACAGGACCTGTGACAGGACTTCCAGGAGCCCTTTTGGTGAGAGAGCAGAGCAGAGCAGTTTTTTGGGCCCTCCCTCTCCCTCTCTTTACCCCAACCCCCACATACACATCATGACCCCTGCGTCAGTGACAGTGCCCAGGACTGTAACCTTAGTTATCAGCTATGCTGGTGACATTATACAGGTTACACAGATGGGGAACTGCTGCTGCTGCTTGTCATAATTCAGGAACAGGACCCTTAGGTAAGGCTCAGGACAAATGCTGGTCCATGGGAGTAGATGAGACAGCTGAAGTTCCAGAGTTTGAGACCAAATCTTGGGGCTGGAGAAATAGCTCAGTGATTAAGAATGCTGGCTGCTTCCAGAGGACAGAGTTCAATTCCCAGTTCCCCCATCGGTCAGCTCACAACCACCTCTCATTCCAGCGCTGAGAGAACAGCACCCTCTTCTGGCCTCCTTGGTCACACATACACATGAAATTACATAGACACAAACACACATAAATAATTAACTAATAAATAAATCTTTAAAACTATATTTAATTACTTTACCCAGCCTACCCCTGCCACAAACTACAGGTGAAACCCTGAAAAGCAAGAAGGCAGTCTTTTGTATTTGATTTAGTTCATTTTGGTTTTTCCTGAGAGAGGGTTTAACTAGGTAACCCATGCAAGCCTGAAACGCAAGAGCCTCCTGCCTCAGCCTCTGCAGTGCTGGGATTAAAGGAACATGACACACCCTGCCTGATTTTTATGTTCCTAAAATTGCATGCTTGGTTGAAATGAAAATAAAGGATGAAAAGCAATGTATATACCTTTTCAGTTAAATGTATGTGTGACTTTATGCTGCATGCATATGCCATGGTTGTGAGGCCAGAGGAGGGCGTTGGATATGCAGGAACTGGAGTTACAGGCAGGTGTGAGCTGCCAAATGTGACCCAAACTCAGGTCCTCTGGACGAGCTGAACTCACTCCTAACCACTGAGCCATCGCTCCAGCCTTTACTTGTCTTTTTAAAACATATCTGTTCTAACTTCTATTATCATTCTTTTCTATTTAAAATTTGAGAACGAATCAAAAGCTAAGACTTCATGGGGAGAAGGAAATGGCATTACCTTTATCTGTTGAGAACATCATCAGAAAACTAATTTGAGAAAGAAAAGACCAATTAATGGGAACAGAAAAGACTAGTGAGCTTCCTTTGATCTTAGAATTTATTAAATAGTAAAATAACCACTCTGTTTTATTAGGCACCATAAAACAGAGAAGGCAAAGGAAGCGGAAGCAGGCAGAGGTGACCTTAGAAGAAAGGGCAAGTTCACTGCCAGAGTACCTCTGCCTGTCTGGCTCTCTGATAGAGCGAGGGGCAGCCTCTACATGGCTTACTTACTGGCTCAGTTCTAGGTCCCCGTCTCTGTAAGAGGAGAACAGGAAGAAGAGCTACCCACCCTCCATCACTCAAGCTGTGCAGAGGATTTTTCACAAAGCACTGAATGGAGCAGAATGGGGGAAAAGGTTTCCAAACCTTTCTCCAACCAAAGACTAATGTCTAGAACTCTTTTTTTTTTTATGTTTATTCATTTTTATGTACATTGGTAGTTTGCCTGCCTGGGTGTCAAGAGAGTTGTGAGGGGCCATGTGGTTGCTGGGAGTTGAACTCAGGACCTCTGGAAGAGCAGTCAGTGCTCTTAACCACTGAGCCATCTCTCTGGCCTCTAGAACTCTTAAGAAACCCAAACAAGTCAATAGACAAAAATAAACAGGAAAGTTTTTTAAACTCTGGGGCTGAGAAGATGGATCATTGGGTAAAGAGGCAGCCATGGAAATGCAAGGACCTTAGTTCGGGTCCTCAGCACCCAAATAAAGAGCCAGTCGTGGAGTGCACACCTGCAAGCCCAGTGCTAGAGAAGCATGGACAGAAAGAAACCGTTTGTCCAGTGAGACCAAATGACCAAGCCACAGATTCAGCAAAAGACCATCTCAAAACAAACAAACAAACAAAAAACCATAAGCAACTGAAATAGAAGACATCAGTCATCAACCCTTGAACACACCTGCCCTAGTCAATGTGCAGTGTGTGTGTGTGCACATGTGCATGCGCACACACAAGCACACACTCACAAATGTAATTCAATTTATAAATTTATAAATATGCTAAAAAACTGAATAGATATTTCTAAAAAATTAAAATTAAAATTAAAAAAACCAACCATGCAGGAGTTGGGCACTCACAAAGCAGAGAGAAAAGGCAGGCAGACCACTGTGAGGCCCAAGCCAGCCAGTGCTACTCAGCTGCACCTTATCTCAAAATCATAAAGGAAGTGAGGAAAAAAAGGAATCGGGGAGAGAGTCAATAAAGAAGACATGCCAGGCCTGTGGAGATAGTTCAGCAAGTGAAGGTGTCTGCTCATCCAAACCTGAAGACCCGAGTTCAAGTCCTCAGACCCATACAATGGTGGAAGATGAGAGCAAATCAAAGCTGCAATTAGAAGAACAACTATACAATAACTACATATAGGGAATTCAGAGGGTGATGGCTGCCATCCCTGCTGGTAGGAATGCACAGAGATACACCACCACGAAAAACAGCAGGGGATGCTTCAAAGAGTTAAAATAGGCCTGCTGCTTAGTATAATTAATATCCCCTAATAGAATTTGTATTTACATTAGAAGTACTATATGATCCAGAAATCCTACTACAGTGCTGCTGCTGGGATCAAGTGTACTGTATCAAAGACATCCACACAGGCACATTCTCTGTAGGACTATGCTAGGGATATCTAGCTGTGAGTGGTAGATAAAAGAACTGTGGCACACACATACAAAGAAATGTCCTTCAGCCATTAGGAAAGGCAGGAGCCTGTCGCTGTCATGGTAGAGATGAACAGAGATATTTTGTGGAGTAGACTGTCTCAGGCACAGAAAGGTGGGCACTCCGGTCTCACAGAATTAGTTTCGATAAATCACTTATGGAATCTAATAACGTTACATTTTCCTGTCCTGGAAGTGGAGTGTAGGTTGTCAGAGGCTGGAGAGAGAGCGCTGTGGAGATGGACAAAGGTTTGTATGAGTTCTGAGGTGCAGTTAGAGCAGAAGCACAGGTCCTGGCTGTACCACAGGAGAACTACAGACAGTAATGACCTGGATACCACAACAAGAAAGACAAGAGGACTGTGAACATCAGGGTCAAGGTGATGGCTACGCTAATCACTGTGATTTTATCATCTCACACTGTGTAAAAGAATCAATCACAGTATTATACCGCCATAAATATGCCTATGTCAAATAAATTTTTTTCAAGACACCATAATCCTGAGAACCATGGGCAAATCTTAGCAGAGGCCTGACCTCTGGTCCTTGTCATCCAGCTGCAAAGATAAACCAAATCCCTTAAAACCACAGTGGCACTCAGAAGACAGGAGCCTAGACCAGTGAAGAATAGTACAGTAAGAAATTTCTAGAATAAGCAAACCTCTGCAGTCTCACAGGCTAAGAAATTAGAGATCCAGACCAAGCTACATCAGGTCCCAACAGAGCAGATAGTTCATAGTTCACAGGCCATGCCTCCATGCCTCCATTCGCAGCTCACTACGTTCACAAAACAGCTCTGAATGATTCATTAACTGATCCTGTATGTCCAGAGTTCTGGGATCACATAAGGAGCTTAGATACCATGGCCTACCATGGCCCAAGTGCAGTGTTGGAGAACTCTGGAGGGATGTGGTTCTTTATCATTTCGGGGCTATTGCTTCCAGGTCTTGGTGAGATCCTTGGTACCCAGACAATGCCAAATGAAGGAGCTCAAGTAAATTTCCATGAACATGGCAAAAGGAGCCAGGCATGAGGACATTAGTCTGTAATCTCAGAACTTAAGAAGATGAGGCAGGTAGACCACTGCAAGTTTGAGGCTAGCCTGATCCACATAGCAAGTCCCAGGCCACAAAGGGCTCCACAGTGAGACCTTATCTTTAAAAAATAATAATAATAAGTCAAAAATGAAAAATGGCAGAAGAAAAAATTCTAAATAGCTGAACTTTTTTTAAAAACTAGGATGGACTCATGCTCATACTACGGAGCTAGTCAAAGGCTTGTCTCACAGCTGGGGAAGGAGATCATAAGCACTAGGGGCCTACTATTCTTGTTTCACTAAATGGGCATGCTGTCAAGCTGCATTCAAATACTTATGTTTATACTCACGGAGTGGTTTATACACCTGGACTGGTGCTGTCTTCAGCCTTGACCAAGAAACCTTCTCTCTGCATCGAGGAGTGGTTGGTGCAGCCTCGTGGCACGTCAAGGTGTGGAGAACAAGAGATCCTGAATGCTCACTCTTAAATACGACACCCATATCACCCTCTCCAAGGCTCGGACAACATCATAAAACAGGAGACAGAATGAATCTAAAAGCCAGATGGTGGAGAAGAAAGCATGAAAAACATCTTCTGGGTATGATGTGGCCATGGCAGTCATGAACCAGGCAGCTGGGATTGCCTGCATAGTATCCAGCTATATCCAGCTATATTTGGGAATGGGTTCATGGACCCTGCCCTATCCAGGACAGCAAAAGTGAAGTCATTGTCTTCAGTGATGGAGCCTCAGGTAAGTGACTCAGGTTCCAGCTGATAGTGCCACAGCCATGCCCACTCAAGTGACCCTGGTCACACCCACTGGGTCACGAAGAAAAAAAAAAAAACAAATAGTCATAAAGACAGTGTAGTAAGGAAGAGGCATAGCGAAGGTATGGAGCTAGATGAATGTGACCAGAATGGAAGTCTGTGTGTGTGTGTGTGTGTGTGTGTGTGTGTGTGTGTGTGTGTAATTGTCAAAGAATAAATTAACTATAAAATCCTCAAAAGAAACTATATATATGGCAAAACTGGTATGTATAGTCTTAGGGTTTATCACAATTTGGTTTCTAAAAAGAAGGACCAGAGAGATGACTCAGCAGTTAAGAATGCATCCTCTAGAAGATGGAAGTCCAAGTGTATAGTGTTGTACCTGCCTGTGATCTAAAAGCCTTGACATTCTTGACACAGGAGACAGAGCAAGTACACTGTCACATGTATCTCTTCCTCTTCTTACAAAGCCACTAACGTCATGATGAGAGCTCTACCCTGATAACCTCCTCTGACCAGAATTACCACCTCAAAGACCTCCATCTCCAAATACTCACAAGTGAACAGGGACACTAGTCTCTTCAGCACATGAACTTCGAGGAGCACACTGAAACCATAGCACCCAGTGAATAAGAATGGGCACCTTCACAAAGCTTCCTGGAGTATCTATAATGCTAAAAAAAAATCAACCAGGGGCTAGAAAAGGCATTGTGTGTTAAGAGCTCAGTGAGCTTTCTGTGGGAGCTTAGAAGAGAAGAATACTGAGAGCCATGCAGAAGATGGAGGCCTGGCTTGTAACACTTCCGAGACCCTACCAGGGCACTTGCATGAAGAATCGGTGGTATTTGATCAGCTGGAACTGAAGAATCAGCTGCGATTAATAAGAGACCAGAACCACTAAAGTAAAATGTTTGCTTTGCTGGGACAATGGGTGCTAGTCAGCTAGGGCTAAACAATCAGCTTTGGTGAAGAAGAGACCAGCATCACTGAGGTGAAATCTTCTGGGAACCGTTTCCTTAGGGCCAGCACACAGAAGCTGTGATCTAGAAGTGGCCAAGTTTGTGCTGCCTTGTGACAGCAGCTGAACTTGGTAGTTTAAATCACCCAGGTGGTACTGGTTTTGAAGGCAGGAAGGGGTCATGGAGAACAGCTGAGATTTGCTACTGGGAGAGGGTATAAAGGAAGGCCCAGCCAGAGAAGCAATAGAAGCCCTGGGATTCAAGAGGTCGTGCAGAGAAGCCTAAGCTTGGTGCCCTGAAGAGAGTCTGTGAGAGGCTGTTGGTGGACTTGTAGCCCAGTTTTAGCAGAAGATTCCAGCGTTTTGGAGATTCTAGGACCATGCATGGGATGACTGCCAAGAACAGCAGTAGCTGTCACTAGAAGACAAGCCGTGTGTTGCAGAGAGCAGAGCCAGAGCAGGTTCCCAAGCCACCTGGAGGAGGCCAGATTGCATCTCGTGGGGGGTGCCGCTTCGATTCCACACTCATCTGGGAGGACCGGAGAAGAAGGATGTCGTCGTCGTCAGGGCTTAAGGCTGAGCTGGAGTTCCTAGCATCCATCTTTCACAAGGACCACGAGCGGCTGTGCATCACGAGCTGGCAGCTGGATGAGCTGCGTTGTCAGTTCATAGTCTCCCCGAGGGAGCGACTCTACATGTACTGCACCATCACCGAGTCCTACCCATCTTTGCCAGCAGTATGGATCGTGAATTCTGAGGATCCAGAACTCTCACTGATTGCGGAACGCCTGGTAGGTTTGATGCCGAACGTTACGATTACTCAGCAGATCAGGTGCCTGCTCAGTGAACTCTGCAACAAATACAACCTGCCTGAGCACCCGGATGTGGAGATACTGGACCAGCCGGTCCCCATCGCTCAGAAAGCGACCATCGAAGAGGTGTCTTCAGAAGACGAAGATGCAGCTGACGGGCTGGAAGACTTGGATCATTATGAGATGAGAGAAGAGACTAATGGTGAGAAAAAGTCAGAGGACGAAGGGCTTGAGAAAGAGCATTTGGCAATATTGGAGAATATCAAGAAGAACCAACGTCAAGAGCATTTGAGAGGTGCTGTGTCCGGCTCAGTGCGTGCTTCAGATAGACTTATGAAAGAACTCAGAGAGATATACAGATCTCAGAGTTACAAATCGGGTACTTACTCCGTGGAACTGATAAATGACAGCTTATATGACTGGCACGTTAAACTGAGGAAGGTTGACCCTGATAGTCCCTTGTACAGTGACCTTCAGCTCTTGAACGAAAAAGAAGGCATAGACTATATTTTACTTAACTTCTCTTTCAAAAGTAGCTTTCCATTTGATCCTCCATTTGTTCGTGTTGAGTCGCCTGTTCTTTCTGACGGATATGTCTTGGAAGGAGGGGCGTTGTGTATGGAACTGCTCACCAAACAGGGCTGGAGCAGCGCCTACTCCATTGAATCGGTCATCATACAAATCGGTGCGACCTTAGTCAAAGGCCGGGCCAGGGTATCCTTTGAAGCAGATAAGAAGCAATATAATCTAGAAGCAGCCCTAGAGTCCTACAACCACTACGCCCAGGTGCACGAGGAAACAGGCTGGTTCACTCCTTCCAAGGAAGCTGGGTAAATAGTAGACTGCCGTGTATTTGGAACAATGTAGTTTTAAAGACACAAGCTTTGCATATCTTTGTAACAGTAGTGGGGGAAGATATTAGCTAATTGGTGTTTTAGTGGACAATCTGTCAACTGATGGCCAGTAGAAGTCCCAACCTTCTCATTTTACTTACTGTGGGCTGAACCGTGAGCTTTTCCTGTGGTTTTCCCTGATAATCATAACGTCCATTTTTCATCATCTGTTTTCTTTGATTAAGTGAAATGTGTTAAGTAGGCCAGTCAGTTATGATTTTAGGTAATGTTTGTTTATTGGGCTATTGGGGGAGGGAGGGGGAAGGGAGGGGGAGGGTAATGAGTATTTACAGACATTTGTTCCATTTAGTGCCAATAAAAGTTTTGCCAGTGTCCAATACTGGTTTAGAAAAAATAAAAATAATATTAATAATAAAGATAATGTATTTTTCCTTCCCAGAAAAAAAAATCAAATAGAAAAGACATGAAAGAGACCATTTCATAGCTAGCAGCAGCTGGTAAAATAGCTTGAAAGGAGCCCTTCCTTAAAACCATCCCAAAGACATCCCAGCCTCCTCTCGTCACTGCCCTCATGTGGTAAAGCCAGAGCCCACAAGTGCACAGGCTATTGGGGTCCCCCCTGCTAGACTGTACTGTGATCACCACTATCCTTGCTGCCAATCAGGAACTTCACTCCAGTGGCAAGACCCACATGCATTGCGTGGTGTGTCTGGTTCCCTCCCCAGGTGGTTCTGACACAGGCCATAACAAACACTCAGCAGGATAATGATTAAGCCAGGAATCAAAGGAAACTATGTTTATTTACAATTCTGGTCCCAATACATGGTGGGGGCGAGGGGGAGTAACCAGGACCTTTGGGTGATGCTGAGACAAAAGAAAAACATGTCTGTATCTAAATTTATCACAGACAAGCATGTACCTTGGGGCTACACAGTGGGCACAGGGAGGATGGGACCCAGTTTGGGGTGATTATAGAACTCCTCAGGAGAACACCCACTCCTAACGAGAAGCAGAGTTGCTGACAAACAACTGGTGCTCTTAATTGGTGGATAACTGGAGCACTGGGGTCCTTGGGCATAGGTGGGTGGGGCTTGATCTCCCTTTAGTCTGAAATATCAACACTTTCTCTGTTGTGGATTCAGCCCCAAGGTGAGTCCTCAGAGTTAACTCTCCACCAGCCAAGAGACAGGTTCTTAACACCTGCTGACAAGCTGCCCTCATTGGGAGTGAGGTAACCTTGAGGGGCCTCTCCAAGCTCACTCTGGAGAGGAATGACAGCTCCTACTTAAAAATTTGCAAAATCAGTGTATTTAGTGTGGGACCACTTGTGTTAACATAAAAAGGGAAACCAATTAGAGACTTAAATGGATAAATTCATATACCTTTATATAGGTACACATTTATAAATTCATAGGTATCTTACATAGGCACAAAAATGTATGCTTAATTTACATAAAATTTCCCCTAGCTTACACAACAAACCAGAAGCCATGAAGAAAAGAAGGGTTGTTTAATTGGTTGGTAGATTGGTTTGGTTTGTTCTTTGAGACAGGGCCTCACTATAAAGCTCTAACTAGCCCAGAATTCATGTACAGAGCAGGTGAGCCTAGAACTCATGAATGGAAGCCAGAGAACTACTTTGCAGAGTCGGCTGCCCCCTCTATGTGAGTTCTAGGGACCAAACTGTGTCTTCAGATTTGTCTGGCAAGCACCTTTCCCTGTTAAGTCACCCCACCAGCCCTGAGAGGAGGCTTTTACTGTACAAAGTGTAATGTCGAAGTTTAAAGTCGGGGATGTGGGGCTTAGAGTTAGGGAAGGGAGATGAGGGAGGAAAGAGGAAGGAAGGAAAGAAGAAAGGAGAGAGGGAGGGAGGGAGGGAAAAGAAGGGAGGGAAGAAGGAAGGAAAGGAAGGAAGGAAGGAGAGAGTATAGGTGAGGTAGGGAGAGGTAAAAGCAGCAGGAAGGGACCAGAAGAGAAGGGAGGGGAGGGGAAGGAAAGGGAGAGGATAGGAGGGGAGAGCTGGGGATGGAGTGGAGGGAAAGAGAACACAGGGGAAGGGAAGGGAGGGGAGGGGAAAAGAGAAGAAGGAAAAGGAAGGGGAGGTGAGTGAAGGGGAGGGAAGAAGAGAGGAGGGGAGAGAAGGAGTGGGAGCAGGGAAGGAAGAGAAAGGGAATGGGAAGGGAGGAGAAGGGAAGGGAAGAAGGGAAGGGAAGAAGGGAAGGGAAAGGAAGGGAAAAGAAGGGAAGGTAGGAGAGGATGTGGTGGTTTGAATACACTTGGCTCAGGGAGTGAGTAGCCCTATTAGGAGGTGTGGCCTTGTTGGAATAGTTGTGTCCTTGTTGGAAGAAGTGTGTCACTGTGGGGTGGGCTTGGAGACCCTCCTCCTAGCTGCCTATAAAACAGTCTTTCCTGATTGCCTTCAGATCAAGATACAGAACTCTCAGCTCCTTCTCCAGTACCTGCATGCTGCCATGCTTCCTGCTATGAGGATAATGGACTAAACTTCTAAATCTGTTAAATGTTGTCCTTCATAAGAGTTGCCTTGGTCATGGTGTCTATTCACAGCAATAGAAACCTAAACTAAGGCAGAGGGGAAGGGAAGGAAAGGGGAAAGGGGGGATGGAAGAGAGGGGAGGGAGGAAAGAGGGTGAATCAAGAAAAGGTAAGTTTGTACCCTGAAATGTTACTACAGAAGTCACCAAGTTCGACTTTTTGTTTAAGAAGGAATACATGAAAAGTTCCTAGAAGCTGACAGACAGCGGAACCGGCCTCGGGTCTGCCTGCTCTCTGCCCCATTTGTCCTGTGACTATCACCTTGGCCCCGTATTCTCACTGTTTTCCCCTGGTAACTCATGAGCCTGGTTCACATGGTTTGCTCCCCCATGGAAAGACTGATCACTCCATCCCAAATAAATGCACCCCCACCCCTATTCACCTATCACCATCTTAAATTGCCCAGGAGTGATGGCTACTCTTGGTTTTTAACTCGACTATAACTGGAATTAACTAAAACCCAAGTGGCTGGGTCCAACTGTGAGGGGCTTTTCTTAATTTCCCATCTGAAGTGGGAATCTTCACCCTGAATCTGGAATCATTTTGCAATGAGGAGACCCACCTCTAATGTGGGCACACCTTCTGGTGGTAGCCCATACAATGAACATGAAAAAAAGGAAAGTTCTTGCTTGTTGCCCGCTTGCCCTCAGGAACACTGGCAAATCCATCCTTTCCCTGGTATTGGAGCCTCCTTCTTTGGGATTCCATCACATACTGAAGACCAGCTGAACTGGACTAAATGCGGTAAGGTACACTTAAAATCCCAATGCTGGGCAAGAAGACACAGGCAGATCTCTGCTGGCCTGTCCAACCTACTTGTCAGGTTCTAGGTTAAGCCCCTGTCTTCAAAAAAAAACAAGTCTCTGTCCTACACACGCATGCAACATGAGCGCATGCACACACAATGATGTTCTCAGAGTGAGGATCTGAGCAGACTTTCTCCGGGTTTTTCTGGCTTGGAGGTACCTGATGCCAGCTCTCCTTGTGTGGTGCTGGGGCCCCAGCAGAAGCCCCTAGAGCTCCTTCTTGAAAGGCATTCTCTAGCCTCAGCCAGCCATTCACTCAACAGAATACCTGCATGTGGGGGCCTTAGAACCAAATGTCCCACACAGTGCCCTGGAGAGTCACAAGGGAAGCCACAACCTCTGCAGGCGACAGTACATAGTCTCTGAGACTGCTCATGGTGGACCGAGAGGAAGCTAAGCCATGGATGCTGCAAGAAGATCAAGACAATACACTTGAACTTCCCTGGAAAATCAGTGCGTGCCTGGGAGAGAATCCGTCACCTCCAGTGACAAGCTCCCACATAGGTGTCCAATCCCAAGTGGTCAGCCCTGGGGTACATATACACATGAAGAAGGCTAAATGGAAAATGGACTCAGTAGTTCAAATGTGATATATATATACACACACATATATATATGAATTTTTAGGAAGACCTTGCAGGAGTCGGAGGGAGAGATGCAAGAACAGGAATGATATAGCCAAGTACTCATGGAGGAGATCCTCAAAACAAAATCCACTGTTATTTAAGAAATCCGCATGCAAAGGTCTCACACAGTGCAGCGTTTGTGATCTTGTGTTAATGCTTTGGGCTGTTTGTTTGTGTGCTGGGCCAGAAGCCAGCACACAGTAGGGAAGCACTCTGCCCCTGAGCTGCGGCCCTAGCCTGTGCAATTGCTTTCTTTCTTCATTTAATTTCCCTTTTGCTTTTTAGTTTTTTATTAGCACATACTAAATATACACGATGATGGGTTTGATAACGTTTTCAAACACACATGTAATATATTTTGATGCTATTCACCCCACTACCCTCTCTTGCCCCGCCTCCATTCCTGCTGGCCCCTTCTTATCCCCAGCTAGTCACCTGTGGTGGTCCGCATCACGATAGCCCTCCCCGCAATGGCTCATATATTTGGACACTTAGCACCCCGTTTAAAGACAAGAGCCATTTCCAGTTGCCCAGTCTGCCTCGCGCTTATGGTTGAAAACATGAGCTCTCCGCTTCCCGCTCCAGAAGCCATGCCTGCCGCTTGCTGCCAGCCTTCCCCGCTGTTATGAACTCTTACCCTTTGAAGCCAAAACCCAAAATAACCCTTCCTTTTATAAATTGTGTTTCATCACAGCAACAGAAAAGCAGCTACCGCGGCACCCTCGACTTTTTAAATGCCGTATTCAAAGAGGAGAGAGTCTGTCGGCGCTGCAAGCTTTCTTCGAAAACTCATGCCTGACTTGTATTTAAGAATTGAAGGGAAGTCAGATTTGTTTATCGATCATCCACTTAATTACCAAATTCAACAGTCTGCATTCTCAAAATGTGATTGATTAGTGGCAGGAACCTAATATGGCAAATGTGCAGCCTGACACAGTACTAGACAGGCCACGAGCTGGGTCTCTTAAACATTTGACACTGTTTCTACCACTTGCACGGGTCTCTCGGTTGAAAACCTCACCTGACACACAGGGTTTCTCCCCAAGTATTCTTATTAGGAGTCAAGATCTGTCCGTATAAAAATTCCTTTTATGTTGGTATTTTAATTGAACACTAAAAAAATAACAGTTCCTGGAATACAAGATTTAGTGTAGCACATAAAAACATAAAATGACAATAATAAAAAAAAATACCTATTCCACTCACATAAATTAAGGCAAAGCCCTAAAACTTCAGCCCTATGAATATCATATATTCTGCATTTGATTTTCCATTTTGCCTCAGAAATGCAATAAATTACAAAATATTAGCATGCCATGGCACAGCTCGGGAGCTGATCAGACACAATTCTTCCCTAAAATGCTGAGGCCATTTCTGATCATATTTGTCTTTCCAAATCTTTATTAACTCCACCAGAAGAGCTTATTGAAGGCCTCCCTTCATCCTGACCTCAGGGGCTTTCAGCCAGTAAAAACAAAACAAATTAGAACCCTGATATTCCCATACATAAGGGGGAAAATCAATAGTTTTAATTTTCACGTTGAGGCCCACAGTTTTCAACTGACGGCCTCAGCAGGTTTTAATGGACACAAACAATTTACTTTTACTGTTTTAATTGTTTTTAGTCAATCACTTTTTATTGCCTCTCTACATCTGACTAAACAAATTAATCGAGCTATATTCATAAATGATGACTTGGTAAAATGGCCAGTTATGTATATTTTACTATTGGAGTCTCAAATCCGGGGAAGTTTAGGGAATAGCCGGTCCAAAAGGCATCATGGCTATGAGAGCCAAAGATAAAGCAAAGAAGGAGAAAAGAAACAGGACAGTGACCTCGAGTGGGTGAGGCCACCAAGGGCCACCCCACGAGTCCTTCTGTTAACCAAATGGAAGTGAATTCCCCTCCTTCCCTGGGGAGAGGTCACAGGGGTCCCAAGACAGCCTGAAGGCAGGTGAGAGCTGCCACTGCTGACCATCAGGAGGGTTTACATCCCAGGCTAGCTGGAGTCGAGTCAGCTGCTCACATCCATCACTTTCTTAGGAACTGAAGAAACCTTCCCCAGTTTCCAAACGCCAAGTAACATCCTGAGCTGCTAGCCTTTATTCCTATAAGTGGTCCTTTATGCCTTGCAGGCAAGCATCAGAAATGCCCCTGAGGCTGAGAAAGCTTGGGCACAGCACAACTTGTCCTCCCTTTAAACTAAAGTTCCTGAATTGATACCCAGAACCCACATAAAGAAAGAGAAAACTAACTCCCAGAAGCAGTCCTATAACCTCCACAAGTGTTTTGAGGTATACCACACACACACACACAGAGAGAGAGAGAGAGAGAGAGAGAGAGAGAG
>NW_021604665.1:9502354-9507158 GCF_004785775.1 Grammomys surdaster | reverse complement strand
GAGAGAGAGAGAGAGAGAGAGAGAGAGAGAGAGAGAGAATAAATGTTAAAAAGTAAACTAATATTTCTAAGAGTTGATGTGTAACAGTCTTGTCCAAGAAAAGTACCTGTGCCCCCAAAGTGTTACATTTTAACTTGTAGGTTAGCTCATCAGAGGACTGGATTTGAATCTTCAGTGGAGGAGGATGAATCCCAGATGTTAGCACAGATTATAGGACTGAGTTTTCCAGTAGTGACAGCAAACTTTGAAAAGTCAAGGCTTCTTTACATCCCAGTAGAGAGCAGTTGTGTCATAGTGGACTCTGACTTCTGCAAAGCCACTTATAGCATCCTCCAAAAATACTTAAAAAGAAGAGACAGGAAGTTGGGGTGATAGAGAGCTTGCCTAGCATTCGTGAGTCCATAGGTTCAATCCCCACCACTGACAGAAAAGAGAAAGCGAGACAGACAGGCAGAGACAGAGAGAAATCGTTCCCACTAAGGCCAGGACTTTTGCCCTGCACCATATGACCACAGCACCAACCCCACATACACACTGTGTGTCTGTGTGTGTGTGCATGTGTGCATGTACATGTGTAGTAGTACAGTGTGTGTTATGTATCCATGCGTGTGCAGAGACCACACATCAATTATCCCTTGAGACAGGACCTTTCACTGAACCTGTAGCTCTAGGACTGTCTAGACTGGCTAGCCAGCCAGCCCTATGGTTCTCCTACCCACACCTCCCAGTCGGACATTACAGTTATCCACAGTTATGCTGGCTTTCTCACACAAGTCTTCATGCCGGTGTGGCAAGTACTTTACCTACCAAGCCATGTCCCCAGCCCTGAGCAGCACACACATCTTGAAATGAGCATGAGCTGGGGACACACGATTCAGCTGGTCCCATTGTCATATAAACTCTGAACTGATGCTAAGTCACACCTGGTATTCTGAATGAGCCACAGTGAGTTATGACTTAGAAGAAGTTGGGTGTGGTGGAACCGTGGTCTGTAAGCGTGGCACCTTCCTGAGAGACTCTCATGAGAAGGAGCCCTCAGCATTCTCCTAATCACCATCTTTAAACTAACTCCCCTGGATACCTGTGGGCATCCCTATGGACAAGTTCTGCCAAGCACAAAGGCTTGATTTATTAACACACTCCAGAAGTCAACCCCTTGAAATCTCTGACTTGACCCAAAGGGCAAATAATGACTCCTTTTAATTGTGATAAATCACTCTGAAGTAGGCAAATATTTGATTCCCAATTAATTTGCCAGCAGCGACAGGGTGGTTACTTCATGGTCCCTTTGACTTCCCCAGTAGGACTGAGGGCAGATCTGAATGACAGGACAGGTGGCTGACAGTGACTTACAGGGAACGAGACTGAGTAAAAGCAACACACTCAGAGAAAATCAATGTGCAGATCCGAATTGGAGATCAAATATAACAGGGAAAGACTTCAAAATAACCAGAAGTCATTCTCTAGCAAAAGTTATTTAAGATGTCATAATTCTGACTGTAGGACCAGTAGATGACCCCAGGGCCAAAAATGTCAGTCAAGCCTGGACTAGAGGCACAATGCCAGCTACTCGAGACATTAGAACAGAAGAATAACAAGTTCAAGACCTGCCTATGAAAAAATGAATCCAAAGCCAGCCTGGGCAACTCAGTGAGTTGGCTCTATCTCAAAATAAAAATTAGGAGGTCTGGGGACAAGCTTAGCAGTGGGGTGCTTACCTAGCATACGCAAAGCTCTGGGTTCAGTCTTTAGTTTCACACACGTATACACATAAGATAAAATAAATGTTTATAAAAAGAAAAATAAATTGACAAAATTGGTATACTTTTAGCAACTCTGAGAAAAAACAGAAAAGAGACATAAACACCAATATCAGGCATGAAAAGAGATACACTACAGAGCTGAAGTCAGGTGAGGGGGTGCTGTGGTTTTAATAACTCCTCCCAAACTTATGCTATGATGTAACTGACACTAACAATACTGAGAGGTGGAGCCTTAACACTGAGTAGAGTCTGAGGAGGTCTTCCCTTCACAGATGATGAATGCTGATAACACGGTTGGATGTTACTGAAGTGGCTTTGCTATTAAATCCCCATCTTCCACAAGCATACATTTGTGTTCACCACATCAGGATCTCTTGTGTCTGCCTTCTTTTACATGCCTTCTTTTACATTCTTTTTTGCTATGTAATGCCCTCAGCCATGAAAAAAAAAATGATCCTATAACTTGTCAACATGCTAAAAGAGAAGAATCATATGTAATAATGCAGTAAAATGTTCAACAAAATCCAAGATGAATTCATAAAAAAAAAACTCATCACATTAAAAATACAGAAAAAAACTGCCTCAGCTTAACAAAGAGTATCTACAAATCCCCAGCTAACGGAGCAAGGTGAGGTAAACTCTCTCAATACCACAACTCTTACTTAGCACAGTTCTGGGAGTCTTAACCCCTGCAATAAAGCAAGGAGGAAAAGTACACACATTGTGAAGGAGAGATGACTGCTCCTGATTCAACTGTGTACACAGAACAACCCAGGGCATCTATGAAAGTCCTTCAGTAAACCACAAAGTCATTAACAGAACATGAAAGTGAGTACCACAGGATTCAGGTAGCAAGATCAATACACAAAACACACACCTTAATCCCGTTCCTGTCCAGCTTGTATCCCTTGGGTCTGTATTTTTTTTTAATGCATCATTAGGCTACTGTGCTGTCGTGTGGACAAGACACAATATTCTCAGATCGTATAGCATCCTATACACTCAGGCTATATGATACAGTCTATCGTACAGACCTGTACAACCTACTTTTGTACTAAATACCCTGAGTAACTGTCACATAGTGGTAAGCATTTTTATATATACTTAAACATATCTAAAAGATAAGCTAAACATACTAGATTCTAGGAATTTTTTGATTCCCTTATAATCTTATTGACCACTACTCCAGCAAGATTGTCTCCGTTACTGGGCAAAATGTTATCATGAGCACGTATCTAAATATTAAAAATGAATACGTGCCCAGTGAGATAGCTCAGCAGGTAAAGGTATTTACTGCCAAGCCTGACGACCCAAGTTTGATCCCCAGAAACCATATGGTGAAAGAGAGATTTTATTCTCACAAGCTGTACTCCGACCTCTGCCCACCACATGCATACACACACACACAAACAAACACAAAAAAATGAACATGTGATAATTAGATTTTAAAACAATCCAATACCATATTTCTCCCAAAAGGAAACATCCCAGCAGTGTTAAAAAAAAAGATGAAGAGAGAAAACAATACAATGTATAATCATACCAAAGAAAATGAAGTTCTCAAATGTATGGGGAACAGAGTACACAGATGATCTAAATGCAGAAAATTACAAATTTCCAATTAAAGAAAAGAAAGCAAATAAGAACTAAATGAAGGGACTAGAAAGATGGCCCCGTGGTAAAGGGTACTTCCTGCTCTTCCCGGGGACCCGAGTTGAGTTCCCAGCACTCATGTCTGATGGCTCCACAGGATCCAGCACCTTCTTCTATCATGTGCAGACACCTGTATTCATGTGCACGTACCCACACACAGACATACATACACATTTGCATATTTAAAAGAACTACATATATGAAAAGGTATGTCATAGTCATTGATCAGCAGACCTTACTAAAGATATAACTTCTCCCCCAAACAGTTCTCTGGGTTTGTTTCTAACAAAACACCAATAAGTAAACTCATTAAAACAGAATAGAATAGACAAGGAAATTATGGATTTTTTAAAAAGAGATGAAGAGGGGCCTGGAGAATTGTCTCAGCAGCTAAAAGCACTGACTCCTCTTCTAGAGAACTCGGATTCAATCCCTAGCACCCACATGGCTACAAGCAACCATCTGTAACTTCAGTCCCAAGGAATCTGACATCCTCTTCTAGCCTGTCAGCAAGATATGTATGTGGTACACAGACAGCCATGCAGATAAAACACCCATGCATGTAAAATAAAAATAAATAAATCTCTACTTGTCATCAATGTGCACAGTCTTCAAGCTAATATGGCGCGGGTTAACAGAGATACACAGATCAACATGACAGAATAAAGAGCCCAAAAGGAACTGTAAAATATGCCGTGCTTATTTCCTACAGGACTTCGAAGCCTCTCCTGTGAGCAGTGCTGGAGCAAACGATGCTTATGAGGTAAAGCAAGCATAGACCTGACTGACACACTACCCAAAAGCGATCATGGGCATGAGAATAGAAAACGCAACCATGGACATTCGGAAGATAACCAAGACGAAGTCTCCAGGGTTTAGGGCTAGGCCATGGGCTGTGTGGTTTCCCACCAAAAGCATGGTCCATAAAGGGACAAACTGAAGAACAGGACAGAAATAAGGGGACAAGAAATAAGTCATAATCTAGGAGATATTTTAGCTGACAAAAGATACATAGACTATATATAAATGTCTCTAAAGACAAAAGACTAAGCAAATGTTTGGTCCAAAATGAACATGAGCTGGGTGTGGTGATGCACACCCTTGAGCCCAGCACTCGGGAGACAGAGTCAGATGGAATCTTGAGAGTTCAAGGACAGCCAGAGGTACATAGTGAAAGACTCTAAGAAAAAACAGACTTCGTGCCTCTCTCTCTCTCTCTCTCTCTCTCTCTCTCTCTCTCTCTCTCTCTCTCTCCCTCTACCTCTCTCTATCTCTCTCTCTCCTCATGTGTGTGTCTGTGTGATGTGTGTGCATGTGTGTGTCTGTGTCTGTGTGTGTCTCTGTGTGTGTCTGTGTGTGGTATGCATGTGCGTGTGTGTGTCTGTGTG
>NW_021604665.1:9425577-9502344 GCF_004785775.1 Grammomys surdaster | reverse complement strand
GTGTGTGTGTCTGTGTGTGGTATGCATGTGCATGTGTGTGTCTGTGTGTCTGTGTGTCTGTGTGTCTGTATGTGTGCCTGCCCAGAAGAGGCCATCAGAGGCCTTGGTTCCTGGAACTAGAGTTACAGGTAATTGTGAGTCACCATGTAGGTCCTGAGAACCAAACCCAGATCCTCTGCAAGGGCAGCAAGTGCTCTTAACCACTGAATCACCCCTGCAGCCCCCAGACGGTCAACTGAACCTCACTAAAAGCTCTAGAGTCCTTCAGTACAGAGCTGTGCTTCTATGCCATGAGCTCGGCATATCACTTAGCAGTGGTTTAAGACTGGCTTAGATCAGACCCTGGCTTGGCCACACATTGCCTGTATGACCCGGCAGAGGCCACTTAGCCTCTGATGCTTCCGTGTCCTTTTCTATGAAATGGATAAAGTGATGGTGTGAAGCACTGAGAACTATGCCCGAGGCCTCCCAAGCAGCATCCAGTCCAACTCTGTGCTGCTTTCCGAAGAAGAAGAAGAAGAATGAAGAGGAGGAGGAGGAGGAGGAGGAGGAGGAGGAGGAGGAGGAGGAGGAAGAGGAGGAAGAGGAGGAAGAGGAGGAAGAGGAGGAAGAGGAGGGGAGGAGGGAGGAGGAGGAGGAGAAGGAAGAGAAGTAGGAGAAGGAGGAGAAGGAGGAGAAGGAGGGGAAGGAGGAGAAGGAGGAGAAGGAGGAGATGAGGAGGAGAAAGTCACTGTGGTCACTGGTTTTGTTTTTCCTCCCAATGAAAGAAGATGGAATTTACATTTGACTGGGCATTGTAACAAGGAAAGGCCATATGTCAAACTTTGTCCCTCAGGAGCTAGAAGGAACAACTAAAGAGCCATCACAAATCCCTAAATCTTGATCTTTTAATGGCCACAGTGACTGATCCTTTGCTAGCTGACACCCTGCCCCACCACCGTAAATGGCTCTTTCTTTTCAGGGATGCAAAGGGACATTTTACACCCATCTCTTCATTGATCACATGGCTTATTGACAAGCCACAGCTGAGCCAACTGAGCCTTTGCCACAGCTTAGAGAAACAAAACTCCTCCATTTGCAAGTGTGGTGATTAATTGTGAACTCTGTGGTGGCCATGTGGCCACCTCATACCAACCACACAAGAATTAGATTAAAGAAAAGGCTCCTGTGTACTGGGTTGAAGAAGCAATTTTTCATCTCTGGAGACCTAGATTCGAGCCTCACAGAGGCCACAAGGGGACACAGCTTCTGTCGTCTCAGTCTAATCCACAATTGGCCCGATGGGAACAAAAATCCACCTCAAAGAACATTAGTCAAAGAGGGGACTGTCGCACGCAGGGGTGGTTGTGATGCGGGGAAGCTAGGAAGCTACAGCGGACATGGTCAACAGTTTCTCTTCCAGCATAGGCTCAGAGAGGGCTAAAGTGAAGGACACTGTCACCAGCCATCCCCAAGTCTGCTCTCCCAGCTCAGGCTAACACATTGACAATCTGTCTCCAGGGATTTGGCTGTTCTGGGGCACTTCACATAAATGCGATTGTGCAGTTCTTTTTTTTTTTTTTTTTTTTCAAGACAGGGTTTCTCTGTGTAGCCCTGGCTGTCCTGGAACTCACTCTGTAGACCAGGCTAGCCTCAAACTCAGAAATCTGCCTGCCTCTGCCTCCCAAGTGCTGGGATTAAAGGCGTGTGCCACCACTGCCTAATGCGATTGTGTAGTTCTTTTTTTTTTTTTGATTGTGTAGTTCTTAAAGACCTGTGTTCTTTTGTGCCCGTCACTCACAGATCCTACAGAGGCTGCCCATGTGCTCTTAACTGGTGACACCCTAATTCAGGGTCTCTTAGTAGCCCACAGAGTAAGATGGTTTCTGTGGAAGTTCTTCCACACAGCACATTTTAAAGGTACATCCCTGCTGTGGTATAGAATAGTTCCTCATTGCAGCTGAATAATATTTTAAAATGTAGACATACCACATTTCTTTTGTTTGTTGTTGGATGGTTGTTTGGCTTGCACGTGTCAATGCTTAGGAAAACTGCAGCCAGGAAAATACATGTGCACATTCCTAATTCTAAGTGGATGCTGAGGAGTAGGAAAGCTGGGTCTTCTGTTGTTTTGTGTTTAGCTTTATGAAGAACTGATAGTTTCCACTGCGTCTGTACCAAAATCTCCATTCCATTGGAATCTGATGTTCTCTTCTGGTGTGTCTGAAGACAGCAACAGTGTATTCAAATATATAAAAATAAATAGATCTTTAAAAAAAAAAAAGAAAGAAATTGATAGGTCGACCTGACTGAAAACATCTTTTTGTGTATTTGTTGGGCCATTTTATTTGGAAAAACATCTGTTCAAATCTCTTTGCTTTTCAGTTTTTTCTTTTTTCATTTTTCTTTTTTGAACTTGTGTGAGCATGTGCACACACTCTCCAGCCAAGCTTCTCCTGTGGAGGTCAGAGGATTACTAAGTTCTACCCATCCACCACATGGGTCCCTGAGTTCAAACCCAGATCAGCATGATTGGCCGCAGATACATTTACGCACTAGGCCATCTCACTCACCATTTTAAAACATTTTGTGCACTTTAAAATTAGGTTACTTGGGTTCTGTTAGCTTGTTTGTCTATAACTGAGGCTTACTATGTAGCTCAGGCTGCCCTAGATGTAGCTCAGGCTGCCCTAGAATTCATGATCCATCTTGCCTCTTCCACCTGTCTAGTAGTTTTTTTTTTTTATTTTACTGTATTTTTTTATTTATGTGGGTACGACGTACATGTACCTAGTATGTGAAAGTGTTCCTGGGAGCCAGAAGGCAGCACTGGGTCCCCGAGAGCTGCAATTAGCAGGTGTGAGCCACCCACTGTGGATCCTGGGAACTAACCTTGGGTCCTCTGGGAGAGCAGGAAGTCCTCTCTAACTGCTAGGGAATAATTCAACTTTCTAATTGTTGAGTGAAGAAAGCTCTTTATATATTTTAGATGCCAGTTCTCCATCGGACAACACGACTTGCAAACACACCTTCTGCAGTTCCAGGAACCATCTTTTCACTTTGAAATCCAATGTTTAATCTTTCTTGTCATGTTGCTTGTGCTTTCCTTTGAGGGTCACTTTATGTAACAGAGACAGGGCTCTCTGAGTCACCATAAAGACCGGCAGCAAGAGGCTCCGCAGGTGACGATGCTTACTGCCAACCTGAGGACTTGCGTTCGATCTGAGGGAGCAGTGTGGTAGGAAGAGACTGGACTCCAGCAAATCACCCTCTGACTTCAAGCTCACCGCAGAGCTCTCTGTACCTCCATCACGTGTGGTGGACGGGTGGAGGGGTGTTAAAGGCTGTGATATGCTTTTCCTTAAAGTCAAAAACTCTCCCAACCACGATCTGTGTCTGTAGTTTCTTAGCAATCCACAAAGTGGTTTTAACAGATCCATGGTTTTAAAACCTGCACTTTCGACACCAACAAAACTACTTGAAGAGCCAACCCTACCACAGCAGTGGGCCAGCAGCACTACTTGGGCTGGGTCCTAGATATCTTGTGACACTATCTTCTTGATCGTCAGTAGCTGGCTCAGAGGGCCAGCTCTTGGTCGGCTCCCTCCCTGCAACTTCACAATGAACTGTTTCCTTGTTGAAAATCACATTGCTTGCACATCCTGGCCTGCCCTCAGAAGGCAGCACCGGATGCTCTCTCAGCAGCTTTCCCTGAAGCTATCTGTCTTCATGATGGACCCTTCTCAATGGTGCGGCCTACCTCCCTGTTTTCTCCCATCCCATCCTTCCCTGGGCCAGCACAGGTGTTCTCTTCCTACCCAAACAGAAAAACCAGGTGATGGCACTATTGGGTCAGCACCAATCTTTGCCTCAACTACATAAAACCAAGGGTCTTTGAAACACGCAAACACTGGCTTGTTGGACACCTTTGGAGTAAGTATTTACTTGCTTACAAATGACAATACGACCCAAAGCAGCTCAGAATAAAGAAGTTTGGAAGATCCTGGCTCAGAGTCCCAAATACTGGGAATAGCAAAGCCAAAATGATGAGCTGAACACTCAGTAGGTTTGCACACATACCTGCGTCCGGGAGCCTCTGCACACCTCTTTGGTCTTTCTTTACACCAAAGACACAGACACTTGATACAGGGCGGATCCTACACCTATATCCCACCTTTCTGGCAAGAAAGAACCTAGGCTTTTCTTCCTGACCTCCACTCTCAGGGAGTATAAGAGAAGAAACTGATTGGCCAGTCCTGAATGTTCATTTGTGAACCAGCCAATCACAGCAGCCAGGGAATGGAATAAGGTGAATGGCTCAGTAGCGTTAACCAACAACCCAGCAGACAATGACTGCGGTTACGGGAGCTTCCGCTACTGAACAAACTGCTGAGAGGAAGCCGGAAGGCAGGAAGGAGGGGTCCCGTGAACTGGCTGAGCGTTACCTGTAGACACCATTCCAGTACTAGTTAACCTAATATCAAAGAAAAAAGTTAGGAAGGAACAAGAGGATTACCTAGTATTTACATTGTTTCCATTAATGAACCATTCACTTCCAAATATTTCTAGTCCTGGGGTTGGGGGAGGTTCTTTACAAATGACTAAACCGAGACCAAAAATAATTGCTTCACTTATCCAGGTTCCCAAGTCAACAAGTGACGTCACTACCACTCTAGTCGTGCCAATTTCTTTTTTTTTTTTCCTTTTTGTATGTATAACAGTCTCTTAGTTTATTATAAACCAGCTTCATAGGCCACAGGGGGGAAAAAAAAGGACTATGTACAGCCTTTTGGGAAACAGTCAAGGAGCTGACATGCCAAACTCTTTATCCCAGTATCTCCTGTGGTTTTATCGTAGGACATCCATATCCACACAAGCAGGAGAATCCATCAAGGCTACGGTGAACTCCACCACCTAGACTCTTAGCTTTCCCGATATCTGAGAAAAATAACCTAAAATGAAGAAAGGCCTACAGAGGCTTAATAGTTTGAACACTTCAGTCCATGACTGACTGGCCCGGTTGCTATGGGCCAATGGCAGGAAAGCACCGCAGTTTGTGGTGAAGGAAGCTACAGCCGGGAAGTAAAAAGAAAGAGTAGAGAATGTATCCCATGATCCCCTTCTAGAGAAATGACCTAAGACCCCACCTCTTAAAGGTCTCAGCACCTCCCAGCAACACAAGGCTGGGAGTGAATGTAACGCATCAGAGTTGGGGGGTGGGGAGGTAGGAGACCTCTGCACCTCCGCACACAGCAGGGCTCTCTAACGCTACGATGGAAACACAAGTCCTGCCGCCAGTCAGCTCCAGATTACCGTGATCTGAGACAGTAAAAGGAGAACTGTGAAGTTTCTTCTCTGCTTGAATGGAAAGGAAGTGCAGTGGTTAGCGTGTCAGACAAGGGGCACAGGCGCTCCGCCACACTTAGCAGTTTCTCAAAATCAATGAACAAGAGGAAACCAACCCTTCTTTTGTGAGTTTGGACTTTTTGTGTTTTTTGTCTCTGCTCGGCTTTCCTCAATACATGATTTGGAAACGTGATGCTTTTCTGCCGTAGCATCACTCTTCCTATATCCTTGTGTGTTCCAGGCAAGATGCCTTGTTTGAGACAGCATCTTTGTGGTTCCTTTTGGTTTGGTTTTTTGGGTTTTGTTTGATTTGTTTGTTTGATTTGTTTTGTTTTGATGGTTTATTATAATTATTTTTAACCCCTTATAGAAATATGATGTTTAATTTTATTTTATTATTTTTACTTATCCACTGTCCCCTTCCCAGTTACCCCCTCTCACAATCCTTTCCCCTTTCCCCTTCCCCTTCTCCTCTGTGCAAGTGGGTATCCCCTCCACCCTGGCACAAGTCTCTGCAAAGCTAAGCACTTCTTCTCCCACTGAGGCCAGACAAGGCAGCCCCACTAGAAGAACATATCCCCCATGCAGGCAATGGCTTTGAGGATAGCCCCCCACTCCAAGTTGTTCAGGACCCATATGAAGACCAAAACATCTGCTACATATGTGCGGGGAGGCCTAGGTCTAGCCTGTTGTCCTCTGAGAGGCCCCACTGAAGCAGCTGACTCAGACAGATACAGTCACCCTCGGCCAAACAGTGGATGGAGCTTGGAGACTCTTATGGAAGAATAGGAAGAAGGATTGCGGGACCAAAGGGGATAGGAACCCCACAGGATGACCAACAGAATCATCTAACCTGGACCCTTGGGGATCTCAGAGTCTGAAGCACCAATCAGAGGCAGTGTCTCTTACCCTCCACTGTCACTGTGCTAGGGCTTTTGGCATGGGGTCCTGTCACCACTCTGGGTCTCTTATTCACACAGGAGTCCTCTGCTAGTCTCTCAGACCCAGTTCCAGCTTAGCTCACAGCATGGCTGTGTGGGCTTCAGACTCTTGCTTATTCATAAAGGCTTTGCATACCGAGCAGGGCCTTTGCCCTTTCCACCTGCATAGATTCCTCACAGCACATGCAATATACATAGCCACACATGAGTAATTCATAGAGATAGAGATTCTTGCCTCTGAATATGCACACAGATTCTGCATGTGGAAGTGTGTGCACATACACACACACACACACACACCACTCTCTGACCTCTCGCCTTCTTAACCCTGTAATGATGCGACGTTAGTGTTAACCATTTTAGGATATATGTGAATGTGAATCAGGAGAAAGAAGAGCTTTTGGATGTGCATGCATCCGTGAGGAGTGGGTGAGGGGGAAAAGATATATCCACACAGGGGGTACTCCACGGTCAGTCATTAAATAGAATGACAGGGGATCTACAAGTCCCAGACCAGAAAAGTCACCCGAGCAGCCTTAGGAAATAAACAAGACAGATTATGAGCTACAATATCTACCAACAGGAAGTGCTGTGTGGCTCTTCCCTGTGAGTAGAAAGGAAGAGAGAGCAGGAGAGAGAGCTCCTACGTCTTCACAAGCTGAGGAAACTCAGAAAATGCAGCAAACTCTGGAAGCCACGAGCATTCAAAGCCCCTGCCCCAAAGATAGTTTGTAAGCAGTCAACAATTGCTCTGGGGGAGTGGGGAGTCTCTGGTGGACCTGCCTGCAAGCAGGACAGAGAGCCTAGGGATGCAACCTCTGTGAACCTTCCCCCAGGTGGGGAAGAGAGGAGAGTCCCTCCTGCCTGGAAGGGTGGAGGAGGTGGAGTGTTCTCAAGGATACAGCTTCCTTTGAGTCACCTGTAAGGAAACACAAAAAACTCATTGGTTTACAAAGCCAGACTTGGGTGCAATCTTTTCTTTGGTCTGCACCATCTGAAATGAATAGATCTTTCTTTGCCTCTTCCCAGGAAAGGTCATATGACAGGGAGCAAAGGGAGGTGCTGAACAGTTGTTCCTATGAAGACAATACTGTAGGTTAGTGTGTGCTTTAAACGCAAACTATAAAAAGCCAGTATTCAGGAGAATGTCATAAGGGACATTTTACTTTGGGGATTTTATATTTTAAAATACTTTGTTTGAATAGAAGGATGGATTTTTCTTTTTAAATCTAGTTCATAAAGCTCTAGATGTCATTACAACTTGAGATTCCGCTGTGGACTCAATCAGAAGAAAGGGATCAGAGAGAGGAAGGCTGATAGAAGGAAAACAGAGGGAGTTGGAGGCAGAGGATGACGAAGTAGGCACCACCTCTAACACAGACTCCTAATATTCCAAGGACACATAAGGAGAAGAATTGTCTCACAGAAGTTGTCCTATCACATCCATAGGTACACTGTGGAAATGCACCACCATACACACCCACACACACACATTACATACACTCTTACACATACCACACACACACACACATTACCTACACTCTTACACATACACCACACACACACACACACACATTACCTACACTCTTACACATACCACACACACACACACACACACACACACGGGTCCTGGGGTCCGACTCAGGTTGTCGTGGTTGGCCACAGGTCCCTTTCACTTTCCAAGTCATCTCACTTGCCTTGATGTGTGTGTCATTTTTAACACAAAAAAGTTAGTCTTTGTTCCGGTTTAATTATTTAATTAGTAGTAGTGCAGGCTAATCTCAAACTCACACTCTTTTGCTTCAGTGTTTGCCTTCAGTTTATGCAGGTACTTGACCATGTCCCTCTCGGATTTAAGGTGCTTGGGTTCCTGAGCTAGACGAGGCATCGACAACCTGAATTGCAGTCTCAGCATCGCTCTCCCTTTGTTCTGTGGGAGCCACATCCCTGGTACAGCCTCACCTTCCCGATGCAGAGGTCAAGAGCTTCACCTGTGCACATCACAGCCTGAACTACCACTGGCCCAGCAGAGCTATCTCTGGGATTTGCAGTCCCCAGAACCACCAAACTCTCTTAGTCCTGTAACCCTGGCGCTGCTCACTGCCCTTAAGTGGATCCTACAGGGCCACTGGGCTCCAGCCATAAGGCTCATGCAGAAATGTGCTTTGGGGCGCCTCTGGTTTTTTTGTTTGTTTGTTTGTTTGTTTTTGATTTGGTTTGGTTTTTTTTTTTTTTTCAAATTAAATCCCCTTTAAAGCTCCGAATGCTCCCTGACCTCATCCATCCCCAAGTGGCAGTCCCGCCTCACCTTGAGTTGTTGCAATCTCCTTGTAGCCATTTGTTGGTCGTATTTTCAGACAGGGCAGGAAGTCATTATTTCCTGTAGACTATTCAGTCGCCTCCACAAATGAGCTCCCAGCTCCCTCTCGTCCAGGTCCCCGCTGTGTTATTGCTGTGACATGTGCATCCCTCCGTTGAAGGTGGCATTTCATGGGTTTCTTAAGAACCTTGGTTCGCTAAAATTTACGCCTTGATTAAAAATGTGCTGTCGGGTGAAACACCCCATCCAGGGGAGAGATATTTGCTAATTAGTAAGACAAATCAGGTCAAATGCTCCTCATAAAAGATTTTGCACATCTGCAATCTTGAAATGGCTTAAATTTGGCTTCCTAAGTGATTTTGTTTGACAGAGAATAAAAGCAAGAGGAAATCTACATTGTTGTAGGAAAGTTCTAGAAGTGGCAAGAGAGACCATTTTTTTTCCTGGCTCAAGTTTTTTTTTTTTTTTTCATAAAACCATACATCATAAAATAACATCTAAACGATGACAATTCTGATCGTACAGGCTTCAGCTAAACTTAAAGTAACAGATACCCAGAGAGTGGCCATGTGACCAACGCTTTTCTCTGAGGCAGGCCATCTGATACGCAATTAAATGATGATTTTTTTTTTAAAGTATCCCCCTCAGGCCCAGGGTGAGCTCTATGGACATGATGTCTCTCTGCTGTTCCCAATTAAATGGACAAGTTCTTCATTTCTGTCATTCATGTTGGATGAGAACCAATGTTGGGAGGTTCTTCTGAATGGAAACATCCCTTCCTAGGAGGCAGGACAAGACTCAGAAAGATAAGGAACTCACAAGGTACAGAAAGCGATAAGACTTGCAGGGCCTGGCTCTGGCTCAGCAGTCAAGAAAGAGTTCTTATTGCTCTTATGGAGGACCTAAGTTTGGGTCTCGGTGACCAAGTTGGACAGAAGGCCTCATAATAGCCTATAACTCCAGTTCCTAGGGATCCAGACACCCTCTTCTGAACTCCTTGTACATATATACACACACACACACACACACACTAATGAAGCTTTCTCAGTGGTTGGGCAGGGATCTCCGAGGTACATCTTTCCTGAGTTGTTATCCAGACTGAGATGGGGCTTTTCAGTAATGTAACTGTCTTCAAGTCCCCCACTCCCCTCTAAGTTACCAAAATAAACTCAGTGCTGTATCAAGCTGGAGTTGGGTAGAATGATGTCTTGAGTCTGCCATTGGTGCTCAAGTAAAAGGACATTTGTTCCCCAGAAAAATGTACCAAACAGAGGCATCCCTGCCTGGTCTCTGGGAACCTTCCAATACTCTCCCTATGTGAAGTGTGCTGTGTTAATGAGCTGACCCCATGTTAGTTCAGATGTGTTCACCATTTGCTCTAGGTGGCCCTTTAAGCCCTTCTAGCCCTGACAAACTATAGGGTGATATCTTACTCACTTTTTGATTCCTAGAAACAGAGAGCAACCTTCAATACTTTCTTCTGAAATTTTCCCAACTCCCGTCTGTACAGCAAGCATATGGGACACACAGAGAAAAGAAGAAAGCAGGCTTACTTCCTGCCGTCGTCCTGCATTTATTAATAGTAACTGATAAAAATAAGCACGACTTGAACGGTTCACGTGGACCATTCCCTCATGGCTGTTCATCCTCTCAGCAGCTCCTTGGAAGTGCTGGAGATTAAACTTGGGTCCTCACATACCCTGGGAAAGCACTCTACTGCTAAGCTTCACCCCAGTGTGACAACCCTTTGAGGTCCAGTTGTTTATATTGTACAAACAAGGAACCAAGACTCTGAGGAGTCTCAGGATTTGAGGGTCTTATGCCTTGCCCATAGCAAGAAAGAGCCAAGACAAGGATGCCTGAGCAGTGAGCTCAGAATCTTAAGCAAGACCAGGCAGTGGTGGTTTTATTCTAAGGGCTGTGAAAGGGTCAAGGGTCAGGGACAACACTGTGACTTGGAAAGTCAGGCATGGTGATTGTTCAACAAGTCTTGCACTTACTTTCTTTCAACTAAAACAGAAAGCCAGCTTGAAGTGGCTTTGAAAACAAAGGCGCTCCCCGGGCTCTTTACAGGAGAAATCCTGAGATGTGATTGTGGCTAGCTAGACCCAGCTGCTCCCACAGTGTCAGCAAGCCTGGTCCCCAAGCCTTGGGTCTGCTGTCCTCTGGGTGCCTTGCCAGGTGGGCATCTGCTCTGACCACACCACAGATGTCCCCAGCTCCAGGAACACACGGAACAGCTTGGCACCTTCTGCCAAAACCCAGGGCATCACAGCCAGGAACTCCAGCCAAGTCTTCAGCCCACCCTCAACCCGTGTGCCAAGCCCTGTGTGTGTGCCTGCATGGTCTACTGTGCCTGTCCCAGCTGCTGAGAATAGGGCTGTGGGGAAGCCACCCTGGCTCCAGGAGGGGAGCAGCCATGATCTCAGAGGGCTGGCTGTGCCAACCATGACCACTGCCTTTGTTTGCCATCCTTCCCAGGCCAATAAAATAATAACATAAAAAAAGAATACAAATTTCAATTAATGAAAGTAATCAAATTACAAATTAAATGGTAAGAATGTAATTCCATCAATTTAAAATAAGTAAACTATACAAATGTAAATTTTAAGTAAATGAAAAAAAAATTTGGTAAAAGGCATGACCGCCTCTGGGGTTGAGTAGCTGGGAGATGCCTGAGAAAGGGAGGGAAGGATGCTCTAAAATTATCCTTTGTCCATGAAAACAAAAGGTGGAGCATGGGCAAACATTGGCTCTGTTCTGAAAGCCCCAACCTCTCAAACAGCTGGTAGTCTGTGAGTTAAGCCCAAGCCCATACAAATGAGAGACCCCAAAACAATAAAGAGTGCATGCATGGGGTCTTAATAAATTTTTCATCTATTCTTTGAGAGTTCCATGCATGCACACACTGTGTTTGGGTGATTTTTACCCAATCCCCCCCTGAGATTCCTCCCAGACTCCCTCCCCACTGTGTTTCCCTCCCAACTTCTCACCGTCTCTGGTTTCTTTTTCTATATAACTCATTTGAGTCTGATTAGTGCTGCCCAATGGCACATGGGTTTAGAGCATGGCCAACCTACCACAGACCACGCCCCTGAGGAAAACTAACTCTTCCTCATCCCGAGGCCATCGACTACCAAGAGTTCCTCAGCCAGGGTTGGAGGTTTGTGACCCCTCCCTGATTTGTGCTGGAAGTTTGTCTGTTTGATCTTGGGAAGGTAACTCGTGTAAACAGTCACAGGCTCCATGAGATCATGAGAACAGGGACTGTCGTGTACAGAAGACACGGAGCCACAGCAACCCTTCCCTACCTCCAGCTCTGAAAATCTGTCCATCCCCTCTTGCTCAATGTCTCCCAGGGTCTTGGGAAGAGAGTGTGGTATGGATATCACATTCAGAGCTAAGTACTCCCCAGTCACTAATGCACTACACTTGGACCAGTTACGTATCTGTATTAGTCACTCATGCATAGTATAGCTAACTATTTTCAAGAGCTTTGTGACAGACAGGATGGTTCCACATTAGGACAATCCCCCAACAGCACACAGTTGAGCTTTGCTTGCCCAGCTCCCTCACCGTGAGCACCATCACCATGTGCTTCTCAGAGCCGAGCTGTTGTTGGCAGATCCTATTCACCAACATATAGATTCTATTTGAATTCCACTAACGTTTTTTTTTTTCTCCTCACAGTATTGAGTAGGCACTCCACCACTCAATTTTTAGTTTTTCTGAGAAAGGATCTCTATATAGCCCAGAACAGCCCAGAACAGCCCTGAACTCAAGCTCTTCCTACTTCTGCCTCCCAAAGGGCCTACAACCACCATGCCTGACTAAACTCACCAATATTTTTTATTAATGTCCTTCCTGTATGCATGTTCTTCCTACCATGTACATTCTACTTCTATGACCACTCCACTCCAAGCCTCCTATGCACTGGGACAGCTTGTCTCATCACTCTTACTCTTCAAGATCTTCACAGCACTCAGAAGTACTAGCCAGGTACCCTGCAGGCTCTCCCACATAGTAGGTTTGACTAATGTTTTTCTTATAATATACTGGGCCACACACAGACCCTTCCATGTTCAATTGTGGCATATGAAGGTGCCATGACCAATGCCTTTGGGGATGGGTCACCTAGCTTGATGCTAATCAGTACCTTTGAGGATGGGTCCTCTAGTTGACAATGACCAGTGCCTCTGGGGCTGGATCCCCTAATTGATAGTGACCAGTATGTTTGAAGATGGGTCCCCTATTGTTGGTATGCAGCACCTTTGGATGGGTCCCCTAGATAATGATATCCAGAACCTTTGAGGATGGGTTCCCTAATTGATAATAACCAGTGCCTTAGTGTCTTCTAGTTCATATTGATCAGCATCTTTAATGATGGCTCGCCTAGTTGGAGCTGCACATCATTTTTCTTGCATAGACCATAACTGTTAGGAGCCGCGGCAGAGCTGACAAAGTCCGCCATCGCTAGGTGGCGCTGTCGCCCGTAATTCTTCCTAGTACCAAGTAAAGTGCGCATGTGCCATGGTTAGCCCGCCAAAGCTAAGCCCATCCCACGGCGTTTGGCGCGCTACGAGTAAGCAGCCAATCAGGGGGTGAATACCCCGCTCTGGGGTATATAGGCAGTGCTTTCCCACGCCTTCTCGTCTTCTTCCACCATCTTGGTTTTGGGGAAATAAACGTGTTCATACGGAAGGATTCTGGCGTGTGTGTGATGTGTGTGTGTGCGCGCGTGTGTGTATGTTTTTTGCCGGCGAGATCACTACGCGCGCGCCCCGCACATTTGGTGCCGAAACCCGGGAAAATCCATCGATCGCCGGCGCTGCTTAAAGAAGACCCTCCGCTCGTTTTCTCACGCGTGGAGTGAATCCAGAACCGTATGACGGGGTAATGTTCTCTGAGAGATAATGTTTGGTCTTGATTTTTTTCGTCTCCCTCCCCAGACAGTGCTGGTATTCTTCCTTCTGGTTTTACAGGATGAGAAAAGCTGCTCGGTTATGGCGGCGGGCTGGGGAGTGATAGACGAATTATGGGCCCACATGTCAGAAACAGAGACAGAGAAATGGAAGCGCTTAAAAAGTCAGAAAAGAAAAGAAAAAAGGGACATATTTAAGAAATCAGGCCTTTCCAAAGACACACAGTCTAAGGAAATGGGAGAGGAGAGGAAGAACACTCTCGGGAGAGACGGAAGGAAAGTAAGCCTCCGAAAGTTTTTACGGCGTGATAGCTCTGGGTCGGAGGAGATGGCTCCCTCAGAGGACTCAGATGGAGAGATAGATGAGGAAGAAGATGCCAGCCAGATGGCGGCCGACGCCGCGAGATCGAGTGCTTGGGTTAATGATGGTTAATTAGAAACTGTGTTTGCAAGAAAAGTGTTTGGGAGAGAAAAGGAATTAGAAAGCAGGGTATTGAAGTGTTAAAATAACTACCCGCTACATCTCCGATGAACGAGATGAAAAGTTACATTTTAAATATGAGAGAGAGAGAAAGAGTTTTAAAAAATACAGGTGCCCTCTCTCTGAGCTGTGTCAACAAAAGGAATGAAAAGGCTATTTCAGAGTTCATCTAGAAACAGAGAATTCGGGAGACGTCCTGAACTTCTCTGTAGCTCCTAAAAGTTCTTTGTTTGTTCTTGGCGCGCCAATGTCCACGTGTTTGCCTTTTGTTTCGTTGTCTAAATGTTCTGTGTTTGTTACGTGTTCAAAAAGAAAGATCGTTAAAACTGCTTGATCCAACCTTTGAGAACTAGAAAAGGTCTTTTCAGGAATTGAGGTTGACATAAGCTGCTTTTAAAAGAGACCAGCAGCATTTTGGGTTTTATAAGGAAGCTAAGAGTCGTTTTGTCCTAGAAAAATCTCTGTGACAAGGTGCTTTTCTCTTAAAATTACAGCTAGAAATAGCACCAAATTTTGTTTGATCTGAAGATAAGATATATAGCCACTTAATTGTTGTTTCTAATTGGTTTTAAAAGTATAAAAATGTTCTACATGTCTTGGTTATAGACTATTGGCTTAAATTATTGGGTGTAATTAAAAATTTACAACTTTGATAACGAAAGGTGGCGTGGAACTAGCTCAGTGTTGGAGTCGTTCAGAAACCAGGTATATAGAAAGTAAGATTTTAGACCAATGTCTCTTCAATGAGATTAAAAGCTGCTTCATACATTCATGTGTAGAGAATTAACAGCAAAACTTTACAGCATAGGGGTGGTCTGCTTGGTGTTGATTTTAGAAAAGATAGATTGTTTAAGTTGGTTTTGCTTTTGCTTCTCAAAATTAATGGTTACACTCTAATGCTACAAAGATATTTAAAAGTTTAGTTAAACTGCCAGTATTCCATTGGCTACAGTTGGCAGTTGTAATCTTGAGTTTAAAATTTTTTTGATTCGCCCATGTTATAGAAAGGGGGGGACAGCAGATAGAGTTAAATAAAAATATTTATAACAAGTTGTGATACAGTACTGGCCTGCTAGAGATTAAGAACGTTTACATTTAAATTAAGACACGCAGGCTGAGATCTTAACCTGCTTGTAAGACAAGGTCAGTGTGATGTTAATCAGGTTAAACTGCCCACACAGTCCTCAGACCATACAAGCAAAGACAGACTTAGATACTTGTCTTTGCAATGAAATTGCATCCTCATGCAATCAGGTTGTGGCCATAACTGCACAGAGCCATAGAGATGGGGAGTGTTTTAAATGTAGAAATTTAGATAGTTTTTAAAGTGACTGTCCCAAGAACAGAAGCTTAAACAACAGTCAAGTGACCAAGGTTACTTGACACACCTGTCCTTGGTACAAGAAGGATAATCCTTGGGCCAGGCCTCAGGATATAGGCCAAGATTAAAACATTTACATTTAAATTAGACTTTAACAGAGTAGTTGAGACAGGAGCTTAGATTTCAGATATTCCTCTTGTCCTGTCCCGCCTCAAAAAGGGTGTTCTCTAGAATTTGTTTATTGCCTTGCTTGTTCCTTAGGGAGGTGTCAGCCTCAGACTCAAAGAAATTCAAAACAGCTTTTGGGCCAGGCCAAAATTGTTGGGTGTGATAGAGACAAAATGGCCTTGGTTCCTCTGATGTGCATTAGATCTTATCAGTAACTAAAAACCTAATCTTAAATTAATAATTAAAAGAAAAAGGGTTTTGAAAGATTGATAAATACTGGGGCTAATTAACAATTATTAGAGGACAAGATTGCCTTCAGCTTAGCTTTATTTGATGCCTCACTCAGCTAAAAAGAGTTGGTTATTCAATTAATCAAAAAACACTAGGGCCAGGCAGTGGTGGCACACGCCTTTAATCCCAACACTTGGGAGGCAAAGACAGGCAGATTTCTGAGTTCAAGGCCAGCCTGGTCTACAGAGTGAGTTCCAAGACAGCCAGGGCTACACAGAGAAAGTTCAAATTTAAGATTTATAAAACTAATGGGACACTACAGCCTGACTTGCCTACTCCAGCTGCCATTCTAGTAAATACATATAAAAAATTATTATAGATTTAAAAGACTGTTTTATATAGTTCCTTTACCTCCTGGTAAAGGTGAGAGGTTTACATTAAGTGAAATTACTTGTGAATTTTGAGAGCCCATGAAGCCATTCATTAAAAAGGCTTGCCTCAAAGAATAATTAATGGCCTTAAAAAATTTGTTGTTGCTTTAATACAAAAGGTTAAAGCGTTTAAATCTCTCAGTATATATTATTCGTTGTATATTTTATTGGCTGATCTCTCTAAAGGAGTTTTCCACAAGCCCTTGCTCTAGTACAACGAGCTTTAAGATTTTAGAGTACTTGTTGCTCCAGAAAAGTGATTCTCAAAAGTTGTTAACAGAGATTAATTGGCTAAAACCTCACTTTCAGCTTGACAGGCCAAAAGAAATGGTCAAATAAAAGGACATCTTGACCGGACAATGAAAAAGTCCAGATTCTATTTTAATAAAAGCCAGGGGAGCGGTCTGTGTGTTTCCACAGGAAGAAGACAATCCGTTTTGGCTACCAGAGAGGCAACTCGCGATACTGGAAGGTGACATCCAGGCAGACCCTCCAGGCTTTGATGATAGCCCTTGTGCTGATCCAAGGGATACAGGTTCCTAGTATTTTTGTTTATTTTATCAAATTCCACCTTTAAGAATTGTACCAATAAAACCTGCTGGATGTCCCAGTGTTGGAATTCTAAAGATTCACTTGCACTATGGTTGCCAGAGTCACGCGATGGGTTCCCATCCCCGTGGAGACTCATTCCACTTTGTCATTATTTAGACAAAAAGGAGATTTGGTATAACTGCAGCCATAGTGACGACGATATTAATTAGTGCCGTTATCGCCACTGCCACTGAGATTGCTATGTCAACTTCTGTTCAGGTGGGCACTACCCCCAATTGTCAGCCACGGTGGCAGAGACTGTTAACCTTCAAACCTCCGCCAGTACCCTACTAAAAGGCGGGCTAATCATCCTTAATCAACACCTTGATTTAGTGAGAGAGAGATTAGATATCCTCTTTCAACTAGCCCAATTGAGATGTGAGAAAAAACTGGGTACACTTTACATCACCAGTGTACAGTATAAAAACTTTACTCGTGTAACTAATCTGTCCAGAAAATTATTTCAGTATCTTACAGGAAACTGCTCAGAAAACTTCAGTGAGACACTCAGAAAATTGAGAGCAGCTGTGGTGAACATCAACTCGACGCACGTGGATCTGTTCCTGACTGAGAGACTGTCCTCCCAGAATTCTTCAGCTTTCTTCCTTTCTTTTCCTTTTCCCCCCTTCCTTTTTTTTAAGTAAGTGGGAGTAAGCCTGTTTAGTTTACCCTAAGTTGTGGTTTAGTATTCATCCTTTGATTGGTTTGCGAACTCATAGCTCAACAGAATCTTGGCAAGGCTATTATTGGCCAGGCGTTTGTGACCAAAGTACTAGGGGCTTTCCCTGCAGTGTAGCTTTCACTGCCTCAATTAAACAGTCTCCCCCCCACGAGTAGTGGTGCTAAATGTTAGGCCATCAGCGTTGCACCCCAGAACATTTGCCCTTTACACTGGGTCAGTGAGGAGTCTCGGCCTGGCTGATTCTTGTCTGTATAGCTGTGGTACCTGAATTTTGAGACAAACAGCCCTTGCACCCCTAGGAGATGACTCCATTGCACAGGGATGGGTGTTTGCATCTCTTTCTGTTCCCCTTAGCCCTTGCACCCAGAGGACTTGTGTTTCCATTACACCTGGTAGGGTAAGGGAGACGGTTTTAAACTGTTGGTTCTTTGATCGCTTATTCCCCCAAGATGGAATTCGCTTGATCAGGCTTGAGTTTGAGACGTAACTGGTACCACACTAGACAGATTCCTCAGCCACTGTAACCAAGGGCTTCTGGTAAAGACACCCTGTAAAGCCTCAAACATTTCTATACACAGTCCCTGCCCACTAAGGTGTTCGTTCCACGGATAGAAGGTCTGGTAAGTCAATAACGGAGTGGACGGATAAGGCTCGGCCACCTAAGACAGGGCAGCCTCGGGTGGGGAGGCTGACCCCGTGACGGGTAAGAGTTTGAGCACCGCCCTCTAAAGAGACTCAGACCCGCCGTGAGACCCCCCAAAATTGGGAGTTACGAAACCTTCCCAGGGACCTTTACCACCCTCTGCTTTTAAAAACAAAAAAAAAGGGGCAGATGTTAGGAGCCGCGGCAGAGCTGACAAAGTCCGCCATCGCTAGGTGGCGCTGTCGCCCGTAATTCTTCCTAGTACCAAGTAAAGTGCGCATGTGCCATGGTTAGCCCGCCAAAGCTAAGCCCATCCCACGGCGTTTGGCGCGCTACGAGTAAGCAGCCAATCAGGGGGTGAATACCCCGCTCTGGGGTATATAGGCAGTGCTTTCCCACGCCTTCTCGTCTTCTTCCACCATCTTGGTTTTGGGGAAATAAACGTGTTCATACGGAAGGATTCTGGCGTGTGTGTGATGTGTGTGTGTGCGCGCGTGTGTGTATGTTTTTTGCCGGCGAGATCACTACGCGCGCGCCCCGCACACATAACCATAATGTACCACCTGGGAGTTGTTAAATCAAGTTCTCAGAAGAGGTGGTATATATTAGAAATGTTTTAGTAACAATTTCAAGTAACATTGGTTTAAGTGATGTAAACATTTAGTTACATTGTAAATACAATAGACAGATCCTTTTGCGTCAGTGCTATGTCTCTGTGACATCACAAAAGACCCAAACACGTGTCTCTTACCTCAGCAAATGATGTACAGCCTTATGGTTACAAGAATGGCTGTGAAATCTCCAGTTGTTGCATCTACACTCCAGACAGGGAGAAGTTACTTTATCCACTGCTTGCAAAACAACTGTTCTCCTAATCATTCCCTGTGCCCAGAGGACTTTGACCTGTTCTTGGTAAAAACTGGATCACAGGCACAGTCACCTCTGAAGGAGGCTGGAAATGTGACTGAGGTGCTTTCCAGAGTCCGGAGCAGAGGCAGATGGGGAAGGAGTTGGAGACAGGTGAGGAGATACGCAGTCAACACTGCCCACCAAAGGAGACAGAACCTAAAAGCACTTCATAGGCATGCGAATTCGAAGCTCTGAGTGTGCTGAACTGTTCATCTTTGTTTTCTGAGAAATGACCACTTTCCTCTTGAATTTGTATCCTCTTAGACACCATCGGTTTACTCCTTCATCTACCTAGTATAATTTATTTGAAATTACCTCAATGACATGGCTAGGTTTGAGCTCAGATTATTCTCAGGGGCTTCTGCACATCGTCTGGAACAGCCCGGGAAGCAGGGATCGCAGCACATGCTGGGTGGGTTTCTGAGGTCCCAGTGTTGAGCGCTTTGCCGAGGGTTGTATCACACAGAATCCAGGCATCACTGTAAGTCAGCCAGGGGAGCATTTCCAAAATCACTAGGCTCTGTCAGAAGTTAGAACAAAACTGAGAGATCGACCCTGCTGCATGGCCTGCTCTCCTGATAAGGGAATGGCTCGTGATGTCCTACAGGATTCTGGAAGCGGGAGAGCAGGAAGTGAAGTAGGCTGCTGGACACTCATGCGCACAGCAGATGGTACAGCTTGGATGCCCACATCTGCCAAGCTGCCCACTGCCCAGCACTCAGGCCTCACACAAACCATAACTGCTGTGCCAGAGGGCTCCCGGTGCCCTTCAGTGGAGAGCAGCGAGAATCCCCCACTCCCCTAGACGAGTCTTTCATAGATTACGCAGACATTTGGGACTAGATGCTCGGCCTTTGGTCCCCTATGGAGAGGATTCTGAGATATGCTCAGCAGGCCAGAGTTCCAGATACCCAGAAGTGAGGGTGATTGAGCACCCAACAGCTGGGCTCTGTCCCTTTCTGAATCTGACCTCCAAAGATGACTCTTTGAAGCTACCTGAAGGCAAATCCTTACCAAAGGGTCTACTTCTGAGAAACACTAAATTGAAACAAAATGTCATCAATGAGACATGTGGGTGCAATTGACACCTTCAGGACGCACCTGGAATGCTGCCAGATAAGTAACACCCACGCCACTCCTCCTCTTTAGGGGACAGTCACTGCTACAGATCAAAAGACAGAGGCTCAAAGAGCTAAGGAAACGTCCTCAGCGACGCACAGCGAACACTGCCAGACGTGAACAAGCAAATGGACAGATTATGCGACATGCATATACAAATGTGGAATAATATCTTCTAAAGGAGCGGCACACACCCTGCGTGCACTGCACACACCGTGCAGTGTGTTTATAGAGTTACACATATACATCTATAGTGGAATAGTATCTGTTTAAAGGCTGGCTGTTTTGTTTAGCTGTGTACGTTTGTTGTCTGTGTATGAGGATGCATACGGGTGAGTTAAGATGCCCTCAGAGTTCAGAAGAGGGTTCAGAATAACTCAGAGCGGAAGTTACAGGCAGCTGTAATCTACCCATGTGAATGCTAAAAACCAAACTTGGGTCTTCTGCAAGACTAGTATGTGCTTCTAACCACTGAACCCTCTCTAGCCCCTGGACTATTATTTTTATTGGCGAACATTAACTATACATAATAATGGGTTTCACAATGACATTTTTATACATGTGTGTGTGTGTGTGTTTTGATCTTATCCCCTTACTGAATCTTACCTCACTCTCCCTTGTCCCCTCTGATAACCCTTTCCCCCACTAGTTTCAACAACTTCCCTGTCTCTTTTTTCTTGTAATCCCACAAGTTTAGGGGTGCTTATAGAGTGTAGGTGAGAGGTTGTTTACGAGAACATGGCTCCACCACTCACAACTGTCCTTCCCAGCAACCCCAACTGCCTGTAGACCCCGTGGAGGGGCAGTGCCTTGGGAGCTCTTCTTCTGTCCATGATGAGATGTGGTAGGTCCTGACATGTGCAGTTCTTATACAGGTACCCACAGCCACCGTGAATTCATATCCAATGTCACATTGTGTCCAGGACACAGCATGACACAGCACTCCACCCCACCCTCAGGCTCTTACATTCTTCCCTGAGCCCTTGAGGGGGTGAAATAGATGTCCAATTTAGGGCTGAGCTGTGCCCTTTACGCAGTCGCGAGATTCTGCATTCACCTCCACCCACAGCCTTTCTGAATAAAGCCAGCAGCAGCACCAATATGGCCATAAATATAATATTCAGAGTTAGTGCAGGATATCTGTAGTGGAATATTACGCAGCCCATAAAAAGGAGTGCTATACTAATAGCATGCTACAACATGCATGAACTCAAAGTAAAGAATCCAAACCCAAATGCCTTCATTCTACAACTCCATTCGTGTGAAGTCACTGGAACATTGGACTCAAGACGGGGCTTGAGGAGGTAGCTGTCAGGAAGCAAGGAGTCATCGCTTGGTGGTCCCAAGGCAGTGCAACCAAGATAGTGAACCACAGCAGTGATGTGAAGTTGCAGTGAAGAAGTAACCGCCCCTGGCTTGTCCTCTGAAATCACTTCCGCATGTCTATGTGGAACAGGGGTTCCCTCAGAGTGGATCAATGAGCTGAGACACACAATGAAAACGGTTCCCAGCAGATTGCAGCCAAGCTCCCCATCAGGGTGCACCGCAGGAAGGGCAGCTGACATGCTCACATGCCTGGCTGCCTCTGGTGGCTTATTGAAAAGAGTCAATGTCACCAGCCATGCTAGGACTGGGGGTCCTCTCCCTCTAGGTGCCCAGAACTTAGATTTGTTGTGGCTTCTGCAAGAGATGCCCTGCAGCTTGGGTTTCATCTTCAGCTGCCACCAGACCCATGGTAGCTGAGCTGCAGACATTACCCTAGACACAGCAGGATGGGTTCCCCAACCAATTCCAGGCACCGTCCCTCATGTCATACCAGGGAAGTTGTTGAAACTAGTGGGGGAAAGGGTGTGACATGTAAAAATTGTATTAAAATAAATTTCACCAAAATTACTAAAATAACACAGAGTTTATATTTTGCTTTTTGGTTCTCTAATTGTGTTTTCTGTGATGCTGTGAATCTGCATCTGTAGACATGTGCTCTGCCACTGAGCTGCAACCTAGCTCCTTAGAGACTCCTCCTAAAGCTCCAAGGATAGTCAGCTCCTGAAGCAGGGTGCTATGGTCTGGTGAACCCCTTTAGAGAATCACAACGTGTAAGAGCACATTAGGACTCTGAGGAGCCTGCAGCACAGAACCTGGGTAAAGCCAGCACGGCCCTGCAGCTCAGAGCCAGCGTCTGAGTTCAAATCCTTACTCAGAGCAAGCTGTGTGACCTCAGGAAAGTTAGTCACTCTTTCTGGTGCTCCCTTTGTTTCTTCACTGATAGACTCAGATAAGAACTGATCAGATGTATGTATGATCAGTGTGACAGGGATCCAGTGGATCAATCAACCATATATACATATATATACATATATATATATACACACATATATGCACATATATACACATATATATAGTATTACAGTACAATACATGTGTATTACATATTTGTATATATACACACACACATCCTTCAATAAATGTTAGATGCACATTACAGTTCACAAAAGTTTTCACTCATTTGTTACAACATAGGACAGAACTTTAATTTCATCATAATTTTAGTGTTTAGTATATGTTCCCACGTATAAGCAATCATATATCTGTGTGCTTATTAAGCCCATAAGTCAACATCAGATGTCTTCATCAATTTCTCCACCTTTTTTTTTTTTTTTTGAGCCTGGGTGTCACAGCGCTTCCCAATTCAGCTAGACTGTCTGAGGAGCAAGTTCAGGGATTCTCTGTGTCCCCAGTGCTTGGATCATAGGCACACAGCATTATGGCTATCTTTTGGATAGGCACCTGGGATCCAACTCAGATCCTCGTGCTTGCTCAGAGAGTACTTCACCAGCTGAGCCAGGTCCGTGGTCCCCTCTGAGGGCAAACTGGGAGAGTAACACACACTCCGCTCAGCTTTGCCTTAATGCTGAGAAGGGAAACACGAAAGCATTCGAGCCACGTGTCCCTTTAACCGTCATCAGGATGCTGAGCAGTGACTGTACCCCTAACTTCAGTTGGAGCCCTTCAGCTATACACCCCTTCTTCTGTCTTCTGAGCCGACTCCTCTGCACACAGAGGAAATGGTCCCCACATGATGTCTAGACTTTTGACTATTAGCTCCTTAGGCTAAATACAGCACCAGATCCTTATTTTAATGGCTGCTAGAGCCTCCGCGATACTAAGAAATCAGAATCAGCTGGCCAGTTCCCGATGATGGACAGCTAGGCGGCACACCCTCATCTCGTCCCACCGCCCACGTGCGTTGTCTACGTGGCAGCAGCCTCCTCAGCCTCCACCTGGCGCTCTTCTCTTTTCCTCTACGCTGTGACCATCCCCAATGCCTGACTTGCCCTTGAACCGGGGCCAGTGTCAGAGCTCAGCAGGTTAAACAAGATGTAGGGCTTGATGGACCAGGGCTGACGGTGCCAGCTTCTACCGGGGTCCAAAGCAGATGGAGGAGGCCAGAGGGAGATTATTATAAAGAGGGAGTTGGCAGCTGGGCCTTCCTTTGGGAACCAGGGAGGCCAGGAAGGATGAATTAAATGCCTTCTTTTTTTTTTTTTTTTTTTGGAAAAAAAAAAAAGGTGACATGAGCTGGAATCTAGCCACAGGCTTGTCTCCTGTCTGACAGCAACACATATGCCTGGCAAAAACGGACTCGTGGAAGACAGTTTGGGAGTCCATGGTGTGACATGAGGGACGCAGGATTACAAAGGCCAGCCTCACGCGCCTGTTTTGTTGTTTGTTTGTTTGTTTGTTTGTTGTTTTTCTGCAGACTTCACCCAGCCATGTCAGGGCCTTTGCACAGACTGGACCCTGTTTCTGGGATGCTCTTCGCGTAGACGGAGCCATCTCCTTAGGCATCTTTTCTCCACCGCCTCTCCTCCACGCAGTCATGGATACTCTCGCTTTCTTCCCTACACTCACTTTCTTGCACCTACAACACTGCCTATCAAAGCTCCCAGTTTGCTTCTCTTATGTCGCCATGGAAAGCTAGAGTGTAGCTCAGTGGTACAGCACTATTTAATTTAATCAACCTCACAGGATCTAGAATCTTTTATGAGAAAAATATCCAGGAAGGACTCTCTAGATCGGGTTAACTAAGACAGAAGGACTCACTGTAAATGTGGATAGGGCCATCCCTGGGTCTGGGGCCTCTGATTCAATTAAAAAGGAGGAAATGAGCTAAGGACCATGTTGCTGGCCCTCTGCCTCCTTACTGCGGACGCTGTGTGAGCAACTGCTCGTGCACCAGTTACTGCAACACGGTGAACTGCCTTCAATAGTGAAATGCAAAACGCTTCTTCCCTTTACGTTACTGTCTTTCTTATTTATTTATTTATTATTTATTTATTTGTTTGTTTGTTTATTATGTTTCAAGGCATGATCTCTCTCTATGGCTTTGGCTGTCATGAAACTCAGTATGTAGATAAGGTTGGCCTCAAACTCACAGATGTCTGGCTGCCCCCATCCCTGTCCCTGCCCCTGCCTTCACCCCTGGCTCTGCCCCCACCCCTGCCCTCACCCCTACCTCCACTCCCACCTCTGCCTTCCAAGTACTGAGATTTTAAAAACATTCACCACTATGCCCAGCATTTCATTTTCTTTGATCGGCTATTTTGTCCCACCAATGAAGAAAGTAAGTAATACACCAAGCAAGTGCAAGGCCTCAAGAAAAAAAAGAAGAAGAAGAAGAAGTATCTCTTTTGTTTTCTTGGTTAGTCCAATCTAGAGTGTAAATTCCATGACGACAGAGATTTTCATCTGCCCAGTCCCATCCTCACCTTACATACGGTCTTGCGTAGAACAGAGATGGAACCACACAGCACGGGAATCAAATCAGGGTTCTGCCACTAAGAGAACTGAGCAAATGAATACTCAGCTATTTTACACCCATTCCGTTCTCTAAAACCGAGAATGAGGGCTAGAAAGATGGCCCTGTCGTTAAGGATAACTGGGTGCTCTTGGAGAAGACCCAAGTTCAGTTCCCAGCAAACTACACGAAGGTTTTTGGACCACCATGGCCAAGGAATCTGATGCCCTCTTCTGGCAACAAAGGGGTACTGCACCCATGTAAAGCAGTTCCATATATGCAGGGGGGCGGGGGGGGGGGGAGAGAAAACTTCATACACATAAAAATTTTAATTATAAATAAGTAAATAATGGGGAAAAGATTCTCGACTTACCAGAATGTGGCGAACATTAATCAACACCCTTGAACAATCCAAAGGCCCACAGTGTACAAGGGCCCACAAGTCTGTCCAAAGGAGCCCAGCTACGGCAAGCACCCTTCTGTCCTTCCCTGGACTTCTAAACTCATAATTCTACCGTGAAAGATCTGGCCAAGATCCTTTTACTGCTGCTTCAGACCACTAAAGGTAATTATCACACGAGTTCTAGGGACCAAAATGTTATTAATCCGTGCTTCTTTACAGTCCAGCTCAAAGGTCAGTTCTTAGCAATTAACGGTGCCTGGGGAGAAGATTCTAACTTACTCATTAAGGTAGGAAACCGGCCTCTAGCCACTGTCTACTTAAAGCTTTAAATGCCAATGATTACAGCCAACACGGTCCACACCCACCTGCTGACCAGTGGTATTAATTATTTACAGAACAACACTAGTGGCCTCATCTCTCCTTGAATTCTCAAATTCCCTGCAACAATCTCTGGTTGTAGCTCTCATTAGCGGCTCCACGCGTAGCAACAATCTGCAAGATGAGGGGTGGGGGTGAGGGCAGGAGGCTTGCCAGAAATTTGAGGAAAATTCAGGTGTTTCTCAAAGCATCGTGCTCCCTCTCGTGGCCAGAATATGAACTGCAACACCAGGATCCAAGATCCTGACCTTGGAGACAAGCTGATGAACTTTAACCCGAAAAAGGGATGCACATGACTTTTATTAAGTCTTATGTGGGAAGACGGGTAACGTGAATAAACTCTTAAAATAACAGGAATTAGGGCTTGTGCCAAAATAAGGCTACACCTGAACCCCTTCCCTTGGATTTCAAAGCCAACTTGTGCCTGCAGGGGAAGGGGAACTGGGGAAGTCCTGAGATTTGTTTAGGCTGGGGAAGAAAGGGTTTTCTGCTGTAAGAAGACCGGATCTGAGCTCCGAGCCTCCTCTGGCTGCCAACATTTTCTTAAGCAACCTCCTTTGATGAGACTGCTGCCAATTAATGGAAACACAGAGAACACTTGGAGGTGATTTCCACAGAAATCCACCAGGCATGAGAAGGAAGGGAAGCCAGAGCTTGAGGCAGAAAACAGGCTGCCAAGCTAAAGAGAGACAGCCTCAGTTGGGTGTGTGGTGGGCCAGCAAAGGCCCGGGGTCATTAGGAGGGAGGAGGTTCCTTGGGGAGACCCACTAAGTTCCAGTCCCTCGACCATTTTGTACAGGATTCCAACCAGAACGCCACTTCTCCTGTATGTCTTGACAATGTTTCTCCAACACTGAAAACTTCCCAGTTGTCTTTGGGAGCAGCAGCTGGGTTTATGCATTCCACCCTCTGCCATCCTTTGCAGTCCAAAGGATGCCTTGCTGACCCTAGGTGGCCACAAACTAAGCAGTGGGCAGAAGTTCATCTGTGAGAACATTAATCCTAAGATTTCACACCCATGAGTAGAAAAGATGACAAGCCCTGGCCTGGAGGAGTAGCCATGGGCACAGCTGAGTGCAAAGGGGGGAGGGGGGCAGATGATGTTATGGGAAGGACTCTTTCCCCAGCTCACTCCCTTCATTCAAGTAGATATTTGGTTTGAAATATAAATACAAACGCAAGTGTTCCATCCAACAATTAACAGTAGCTGGCTCAAAAGGCTGGTGGAGACAGGAGCTTGGCATTTATCCCTCCTAGTTGTATCATAAGTCTGATTAAGAAGCTGGGAATGGGGCTGGTGAGATGGTTCAGCAGTTAAGAACACCTCCTGCTCTTCAGGAGGTCCTGAGTTCAAATCCCAGCAACCATATGGTGGCTCACAACCATCTGTAATGGAATCTGATGCCCTCATACGGGTATCTGAAGACAGCTACAGTGTACTTTGGCCTGGAGCAAGAGGGAGAAGGGAAGGGGGGTGGAATAAGCTGGAAATGTAGCTCGGTGCTGGAGCACTTGCCTGGCATGCTTCCAGTCCTGGTTTGATTCCCCAGAAGCACTTTCCCAAAGCCACTCTCTTCCCTGTGAAAGATTTACTTCCCAAAGGATTTACAGTCAGTGCCTCACAACTGGAGAAAGTGGTTGAGCACAGTTCAAACTCTAGGACTCCATGTATAGAACCAAAAAATGGCATGCTGGTTGCTTCTCAAACCTCGGCCAGCAACAGGGGTTGTTAAACAACACAGGGAGGCGTCCCAGTGTGGCTCACTCAGTAAGCTCCAGGATGAAGCTGAAGATGCAATCCCCGTTCTGGGAACCAACCACTGAGCAGATGACCACTGGTCCTGCAGTAACTTTAAGCAAAGGAGGAAATGACAAATGGAAGAGACATTGGCCCAAAAGTTCCCAGGCTTGGCTCATACCTCAGAATGTTGTGCCTACCCCCCTGCTTGTTAGAATGCAGGTTCCCAGCAAGCCAGCGGCCAAAGTTAAAGGCAGCAAAAGAGTCTGCAGATTTAAAATGTTCCTCACAAGTCTAAGATATGATCCAGCTTCAGTTTTCAAACTCCATTAAGATAAAAAGGAATCCTGAAAGAGAGAGCCAGGTGTGGTGGCACACACCCATAATGCCAGCACTTGGGAAGCTGAGACAAGAGTTTTACCATGAGTTCAAGGCCAGCCTGAGCTATGTAATGACCGTATCTTAAAACCATGGCTGGGGGAGGGGTGTAGTAGAGGGCCAAGCCGCCACTAGGCTTAAAGAGCTGCTGCAGGTGTGAGACAGACAACTCAGAGATTAAGAACACTTGCTGGCTTCTCTTCCAGATACCTGGGTTCAGTTCCCAGCACCTACATGGTAGCTCACAACAGTCTACTCAGTTCTAGAGGATCCAGCAGTGTCTTCCGGCATCCTACATGCATGTGGTATACATACATACATACATACATACATACATACATACATACATACATACATATGCAAAACACTCTTTTTTCTTTTCTTTTCTTTCTTTCTTTTTTTTTGTTAGTTGTTTGTTTTTAGAAACAGAGTTTCTCTGTGTAGCCTGGCTATCCTAGAACTCACTCTGTAGACCAGACTGGCTTTGAACTCAGAGATTCACCTGCCTCTGCTTCCCCAGTGCTGAGATTAAAGGTGTGTGTCACCATAACCCAGCAACACTCTTATACATAAAGACAAATAAATATTTAAGGAGCTGCACAAACATTAAGAAAAACCTGGATTCCTCCACAGTGTGATAAGAGAAAGATTTCCAAAAACAATTGCTCAATCCTGGTCATGGCAGGTTCCTCATGAACAGCTCTGGGCCTCTCCCAGGTGAATTCTCTAATCCAGTGAGGGCCTCTTCCTCACCCACACGTGGCACCAGGCTGGGAAGAGTGGAGAAGAAAACAGCCTTGCCCTCGCCTGCCTTCTGGAGCCTGCTTCTGCACTCCTACTGTGTGCCTACACCCCACCACTCCCAGGCTCCCTCCATCCCCCTCCACCACCTGGGCCAGCATCTTCCTGTAGTGAGTCAAGCTGGTACCACCACCCAGCCTGGGTGTGTCACTCACTCACTCCCTACCAGGAGCAAGCATTCTTCACTGAGGAAGCTGAGGCTTGGAACAGCTTACATGGGTAACAACAAGTGGCAGAGCCACAAGGGAACTCTGGGTGTGGGGCACAAGTACTCCCCAACGTCATAAGTTCTCATAGCCCAAGATAGTCTGAAACGCACTCAAACTCTCCATCCTCCTGCCATAGCTCCAGAATGCGATTGTGTAAGAACACTGCTTTGTACTCTGTATAGGAAACAGCACCTATGAAAGCAGAAGAACTTCAGGCACAGCTGGGCCTCCTCTCCCTGAGAGTGGACTCTGTCTACCATGCTCAGTCATAGCTAAAGCAAAATGCAAGTGTGGGTGGTTAGAGGGCCCACACACAGCGCCACGGGTTCACACTCCCTGCGTGCTTCATCCTCGTGTGAGTCTTCAAGGACAGGAGCACCCCCACTTGACAATGTACAAACAACTCGGACGTTATTGGCCTTACCTAAGCCATGCTAACTGAAGACATTTTCCCTCTCTTTGAAGTCTCCAGGCCTTCCAGATAAAAGCTGGGATTTCACTCCAGATGGGTCCAGATGTGGAGTCACCGTGCTCCACCTGCTAAGGGTGAAGTCCCTGAAAGTCCCTTTCTGTCGACAAAGCCTGTTCTGCCACTGTGGGCACAGCAGTGAGCGGGGTGTACGTGGAAACCAGGGCCAAAGGAGCCCATGTGTTTTTCCCAATAGCCTGCCGGTCAGATACCTGGGAAGCCGCCCTCTGTGTGTCTGCTGAGGCTGTGAGAATGCAGGAGACAGAATGAAGCAGCCGGCAGGGAAAACTCATCCACAGACCATCAGAAAGCCCCAGGCAGGCACAGTACAGGTCCGTACCTGGACCCCTTTCCCTCACAGGAGTAGAGTCCAGCAAGGGTGGTCTGACATACACACAGACACACACACACACACACTCACACACACACACACTTTCTCTCTCATACCTGTGCTCAGTATCCTGAGGGAAATTCAAATTGCATATGGATAGAGAGGTTTTGTTTTTTTTTGTTTGTTTGTTTGTTTTGTTTTGAGACAGGGTTTCTCTGTGTAGCCCTGGCTGTCCTGAAACTCACTCTGTAGACCAGGCTGGCCTCGAACTCAGAAATCCACCTGTCTCTGGCTCCCAAGTGCTGGGATTAAAGGTGTGCGCCACCACCGCCCGGCGGATAAAGAGTTTTTAAACAAGGTTTTAATTAATTCCTTGACAGTGTCATACAATGTATTTTTAAAGAGTTGTTTGTTTTTATTCTGTGTGTAATGGGTGTTTTGTGAGTGTGCGCTTCTCTGTGCTACGCACATGCAGTGCCTGAGGAGGCCAGAGAGGGTGTCGGACCCTTTGGATCTGGGGTTATAAATGATTGTGAGCCACCCTGTGGACACCCAGCTCCTGGTTTTTAACCACTGAGCCATCTCTCCTATACAATAGGTCTTGATCAAATTGACCTCTCTTCCCCCAACTCCAAGATCCACCCTGTCTATCTTCACCTTCCTAAACTCAATTTCTACTTTTCTTTCTTTTCTTTCTTTCTTTTTTTTTTTGGTTTTTTTTTTTTTTTTTGGTTTTTTTGAGACAGGGTTTCTCTGTGTAGCCCTGGCTGTCCTGTAGACCAGGCTGGCCTCAAACTCAGAAATCCGCCTGCCTCTGCCTCCCAAGTGCTGGGATCAAAGGCGTGCGCCACCACCACCCAGCCCCCTTATATTTCCTTTCTTTTAACCATTGAGTCCAGTTTCCGTTGCCTAAGTACTCTTGGGCGAGGGAACCGCCCTGTGTTTTGTCACCCTACCAGGGTTAACAACTTGAAAGACAACTGACTCTCCCTTTCCCAGTAGCTGTCAATTGCCCCTCAGCCAGAGGTGGGACTTCCTGTCCACCTCCAGTCCACGTTGACTTGAGTTTATAAAAGGCTTGTGTATGCTGGCACAACTGCCGTGAGTTTATATGTGCAACTCTCCTGATGTATCTGGAAAAGGCTGCTTTCTTGGGGTTGTCCATCACCTCTGTGTCACAATCTTTCCGCCACCTATCCCTTGAAGATCATGGAGCCTTGACTATAGGTGTGTGATATGTACGTCCTATTTAGGACTAAGCATTTCACAAGCTCTTATTCTCTAGGCATGGACCAGACTAAGTTGAGTGTCTTAGAATTAATTGCCATCTATTACAAGAAGAAGCTTCTCTGTGGAGGGCCAAGAGATACTCTGAGTATTGGAAATGTTTCTATACTATGTCCATTCAGCAGGTAATAGTATTCAGTTCCCTCCCAGGGCCTATTAATGGTGCCAAATATGAGTTCCATCTCATAGAGCAGGCCTTAGACACAACCAAAAGATGGTTGGTTACTCCCATAACATTTATGCCTCTACTGCATCAGTGGGTGTGTCTTAGGGTTTCATTGCTGAGAACAGACACCATGACCAAGGCAACTCTTATAAAAAAAAAAATTTAACTGGGGCTGGCTTACAGGTTCAGAGGTTCAGTCCATTATCATCATGGCAGAAAACATGGCAGCATCCAGGCAGACACGGTACTGGAGAAGCCAAGGGTTCTACATCTTAATCCATAGAAGTAGACTAGAATTCCACACTGGGTGGAGCTTGAGCCTAGACCTCAAAGCCCACCCCAATAGTGACACACTTCCTCCAACAAGGCCATACCTCCTAATAGTGCCCCACTCCCTTGTCATGAGCCAAGCAATCAAACACATGAGTATAGGGGGTTAGGGTGGGGGAAAACCTATTCAAACCACACAGAGTTTGCAGATGGGTGTGTCTGATGATTACCTTTCTACTCCAGAAGCATGCACAGCATCTTCCAGCACTATGAAAGCTACAGTCAGATGAAGCTTCCAGGTGGGTGCCAGCTTGATCTCTCCATGTTTTATAATAGGGGCTGTTAGTGACAGTAACTTTAAATTTAAGACTCTCTTCATAACTTGTGCTGCAATGGCAAATGTCACAAGGCTGTTAATAAGGAAGAACTTCTCAGTTTTGATTTTTAAAATTTGTGTGTGTGTGTGTGTGTGTGTGTGTGAAAGAGACAGAGAGAGAGAGAGAGACAGAGACAGAGACAGAGACAGAGACAGAAAGACAGACAGAAAAACGGTGAGGCGGTGTAGGATACGTGTGTGTGTGTGTGTGTGTGTGTGTGAATTCGGGTGTGAGTGCCATAGCACACACGTGAAGGTCAGAGGAAAACTTCTGGGTATCATTTTTCTTTCTACCATGTTCTTAAAATGAAATTCAGATCCCCAGGGTTGTATGTCAATCACTTTTATGCCCTGAGCCATTTCACCAGCCCAGGGGTCTTCTCTAACTGCACACTGAGGGTCTAGACGGGCCTCTTAACAAAGTTCGCAGGTTTATTTCCTTCCCTCTGCACTTTCCCCTCTAAAACTGTCTTTATTCTCTGTGTCAGCTTACTTGTGCCCCTCTCTCTTGGAAACCCTATCCCCATGATAGCAGAGACTCTGTGCACACGTTTGCAGACAACCAAAGAAGGAGTCTTGTTTTGTAAAGCGCGCACAGCCTCCAGCCCCAGGTCCCTGAGCTCATGCCCTCTCTACATCTCCGTTGGCTTCTGGGTCCAGGCTCCGGTTCTCACACACATGCACATGGCCTGCCCAGCTTCCCTTCCCTGGCTCATTGTTGCCACTCAAAATGTTTTGGCAGCTCTCACTGTAAGGCTAGAGGAGAATGCTGAGGAAAATGTCCATTTTATGCAGAGGTTAAAGTTGGATGAATTGTATTGTTTTGGCGGGTCTGTCATACCTTAAAATGTGCTGACTAAAAACATAAGACCTTCTTGCCTTCCTTCTTTCCTTCCTTCCGTTCTTCCTTCTTTCCGTCTTTTTTTTAAGAAAAAAAAAATCTTGCAGATAGATTCATGACCACAAGGGGGCACCACGAGGCCATGCATCTGCTCCATCCACGCGAGGACATGGACTGGTACATGGCAGTTTTTCTTAAAGTTACCTCTGTCTAAGACCACATGGTGGCTCACAACCATCTGCAATGGGATCTAATGCCCTTTGTCTGGTGTGCAGGTGTATATGCAGATAGAGCCCTCATACATAAAATAAATAAATAAATCATTTTTAAAAAAGAAAACACTTAATGGGGCTAGTGAGATGACTCAGCAGTTAACAACGCTAACACTGGCTGCTTTTCCAGAGGACCCCAGGTTCGATTCCTACCACCTACACGACAGTTCACAACCGTCTCTGACTCCAGTTGCAAGGGATCCAATGGCCTCTTCGGGCTTCCACAAGCACATTAGGTACACAGACATACACACAGCCAAAACGCTAATACACATAAAGTAAAAATAAATATCAAAACCATGTTTTTAACCTCTTTACTATAGAGGCTGACTTTTTTTTTTATCTCTTTTCCAATCACTAAAATGGAAATTTTTCCTTTTCCCTCCATGAATGTCTAAAGAAAAGATGGGTCCATCACCTAAGTGCTCTACTGGAGTTACCATGGCAGTCTCAATGAAGCTGTCCTGAGCACTCTAGAAGACCCTTCTAGCATCAATGGATCCTGCTGCGAGTTTGTGAATGAGAATTCCTGTGGGAATGCTGTGTCTGCAGAGGCTGATTGACTTGTTTGAACTGCAGTTCTGTGGAGAAGATGAAGTGTTGCGGATAGCTCCAGAGACTGATTACCTTACTTAAGGCTCGTTCTGACCCTCTGGAAAAGCCCTTCCTTGCCTACCTCCTCCTCAGGACTCACATCATGTGACTAATGGGTAAAAAAACCCTTTTGGAATCTATTAACTTAGCAGATCTCTAGCTTCCACCAATCTAAAAGCTAAGAGCATCATCAGATCGCACCCGAGACCCACGGAAAAGTTCCCCTGGTCTCACTCTGCTGTATCTGTCTCTCTGATGCTCTCACCAATATATTCTAAACTGCCTTGATTTATGACTTTCTATGCTCTATCCAACTATAAAGTTTCACCAGACTGCTTCCACGTTGGAACATGGCATTTGGAATATCCTAAATCTATGATCACAGGTCACCGTTAAAAATGGCTCCAGAATAAATGTGTCTTGTTCCCTTTAAGACGAGAGCTGTGGGTTTTACACTTAGACTACACTTTAGCCAGCACATACCCCATCATTGCATGGCAGCCCTAGATCTGCCTGTGTCCGTCTTTAACTCATGGTCCCTTGCTGCTGGCTCTTAAGTGTTGGGATATGGTCTCTCTGGAACAGAAGGTCATAGACAGTGTGTTTATAAATAAGTTCATGTTTCTATGGGATTTGTTTGTTTTAAAGCTGAGCCCCTCAATGGAGGACAGTCACACACTGTGTTCAGTGTGTTACTTCAAAAGCATCCTACAAATGGACACCTTCCTTGCATGCCCTGTCCCAACTGTTGAGGGTTAAACACTCATTGCCATCTTAACTTGTATATTTATCTCCCTTGGCTACCTACCGGTGACTCCTGAATCCCCCAGCTGGGATTTGAGGTTACGAACAAATGAGCATGTATCACACTAACTGATGGCTCTTCCAGAGAAGTCTAAATCCCACATCTCAACTTGGAAATGCAGACATGTCTCTTGATCTCACAGCTGGTACCACCCAGAGAAGGCACAGTGTTCACACTGGAGTCGCTCTAGCCAAGGTGAAGGTACAGTCGCTCTAGCTAGTGGAGCACGTGTACCGAGGAGAATCACCACAGACCGTGTTTTCTAGAAGATTCTCTTAACCTGATTTCCAAAAAAACACCAACAGCAGCAAGGAGTGGCTGAGCCACTGGTAAAGCATGTCACCTGTCTGTGCAAGTGAATGAAGTTCTGCATTCTCGTAACGAGCAGCAGCTGTGTGTCTGCAGAACCTGAGAACAGGAAACCGCCCACAGACAAGCGTGGCTGTTTTGTTTTCCTATAGGGTCATTCCTCAGAGGACAAACCAGTGCAAGCAATGGCAAAAAGACGAGATTTTTCAGAAGAAGCAAGACTGTCAAGTTAGGAGAGAGCAGCAAGATGAGCTGGGGGAGCTGGGGGGTGATGACCAGCTGGGGGTGTTTGCAGGGATATCACGAAGGCAAGTGGCCATCTTCAGAACTATTATTGTGTCGGCCTAGGTCTGATTGACAACTTGACATACCTGGGAAGAGGCACCCCCAACTAGAGAATTACCTCCATCACACTGGCCTGTGAACATATCTGCAGGTCATTTTCTGAAATGCCTAATGGATGGCGGAGGGCTTGGTCCACTCTGGGCAGTGCACTTCCTAGGCAGTTGGGCTCAACCTGTATAAGAATGATCGCTGACCAAGCTTGGGCTTAGGGACCCAGCCAGCCAGCAGTGTTCCTTCATGGTCTCTGCTTCAGTTGTCTTCTATGCTATCGCTTGATGATGGACGGTGACCTGAAACCAACATAAACCCTTTCCTCCCATCGGCTGCCACAGAAACAGAGAAGCAAGCTAGGACAGTACATTACACTTAAATACTAGCGCACCTCGCCACATAAGGTGAAAATAACATGGAGTTTACCATGCAGATAACCTGTCAGTCTGTCTCTTCCTCCACCATAGACTAAGGGACAATCATCACATCTTGCCTGAGCCATTCTTTAAGTGTAATGAAGTTTAATGGCTTTTGCAGTTGTCCAGGGAATGAGGAAGGGGACTGGTTAAGCTGTTTGAGCTGACAACAGCTGAAATACCACATAACCACTTAACAGGACACTAAAGAAATCATGGTTTGTGTAAGTATGAGTTGGCTCAAGGGCAGCTAAAATGATGGGGGATGCAGCTTTCAGGCACCAATTCAGACATTTCACAAAGATCTGCTGGATAAATGGTGTGTGCGTGTGTGGTGGGGGGTCCTCAGCGTGTGCCCTGTGTTAACTATGGTTGAGTCCCAGCAGGCAGTGATGAGTACCCTGTGTTTGCAAAAGTTCAACCTTAGCTGTGAACACACGACAGTGCGGCTCAGTATCAAGCCTGACCTTATGTAGATGTAGCAACACCCTCCAGAGCCACTTGTTTTGGTAATTACCCAGGCAAGTTGTGGCAGTTAGGATTCAAACCCTAGGAATCCAGCTTCAATGCTCCCCCCCCCAACACACACACCCCACCTCCACCCCTGTGCTATGTTCCATGGGTAAGGGTACTTGCTGGACAGGAAGGTTTAAAAGTGAGGCATGCGGAAATAAAAGCATCGAGACAAAAATTGAATTTGTTGTTTTATTTGTGCTGTTGCTGGGTGTGTGTAAGCTATCCAGAAACTAGAGGGCGAGAGGGGACGAAGAGATCCACATATCTGGTGTCCTTGGCAGGACATCAGACAAATCATCCCAACCTCCCTCATAACTAAAAATCAAATCACCTAATTCTTAGTTGCCTCCCTTTTTATGTGTATAGATGTTTTGTGTGCATATCAGATACCTATAGTACCTAAGGAGCAAGTTGGACCCCCTGGGAATGACTGTGAACCAACATGTGGGTGCTAGGAATTGAACCCAGGATTAAAATTATCTAATAATCAACATTTAAAATGTATTTTTCACTCCTCATTTCTGGGTAGTAAAAAAAAAAAAATGTACACCAAACCCAAAGACCATAAACTCTAAAACTAAAGCCTGTTTCACTAGCTTCACCTTAGGAAATAAGCCAGAGACCACCTGACTCCTGGTAGTACAACTCTAAATTTCCATTATTAGTGCCAATTCTGTGGCATCACAAAGTTCAAGCAGGAATGAGAAATAAGAAATCCGGATGCTGTCATCTGACCCTGCAACACTTATCATGCAGGTGCCTCAGGGTGGGGTTTCTCCGATTCCAACACACACATAAATCAGTGCATTCGAACTAATGCCAAGTTATGTCAACAGAGACCTGCACACAGGCCTGGGACCATGACTGTCCGTGCAGCGACACGCCTCCCTGCTAGCACCCTCCAATCGCTCTGAGGACTCATATATTAGACTTCCTCCCTGTGGCTCCTCAACTGAAAAGCAATGCAAGAGGCAGATGTATCAGAATAGTAAATAAAGTGATTCCACACATGAAAACATTCTAGTTTACACTTTATTGCATTATGAAAATAATACATTTATTTGGCAAAGTGATCGATCTAGGCTCCAAATTGAAAGAAGAGAATTCTGGTTAAGAATTCGGATTCCTTTTTAAATGTGAAATATATATATATATATTCTAGCCAGTACATACTAGCATCCCTATTAGGCCAATAACCCAGTCAAGCTAACTTTCATAATTCCATATGAAATTACAAGGTGTTTTTGCATTCATTCATCTTATGATTAGCACAAAATCTCAAGAACTGACCTTCAGTTTGTCAAAACCAATAGATCTAAGAAACTCCTGCTCGAAAGACAATTTGAAACACTACCCAGAATAGTTTGCTTTGGCTCCCCAGGCACATTGCCACCCTACATACAGGTTTCACATTCAAACATTGCAGCAGCTTTAGGCTCTGCCAAGTACCGTTTAAGCTAGTACATTACATACATTATTTGAAAACTTGATTTTACAAATGCATAAATACATGCCTATCTACACTGCCAAAATAAAACACAGGGATCTCAATGCTGTAAGACTTCCCGAGGCAGGATTTCTGGACTAGCTTTCCAAAGCCAGAGAGTTGTTAACTCCATTGCTCTGGCTACATAAGGGAAAAGACTGTAGTTGTGACAAAGTGGATTTATATAGTAACACTCAAACAAAATATATTTTCACTACTCACTTCTGTTCTGTCACATTTTCAGAACTGAAGAGAGTTTTCAAGAATGCTTTCACTTTTTAAAAGGGAAAAGTGGCAAAACCATGTCACATGTATACTGTCTCATCAGTTAAGATTGGGAATGGAGAAACTGGTTAGGGATCTGTTCAACATCAAAGGGCCAGCTACTTCAGCCACCAAAGTCTTGACCCTCTCTTGGATCTTCTCACAGGGCTTTGCTGGGTACATTAAGGAGATGTGCCTAAAATTTGCCTTTTCATCATTCACAAATGACTCAGTTCTTGTTAGAACTGCTGCTTTCCTCAGTCTCCTGTAAGTGCATCTAACAATACTTGTGGAAACGGACGACTTCCAAGAGGCCAGTGCATCCACAGCCTTAACATGGTTTCACAATGAGATGAATATTGCAACTACCCTAGAGAGACCCTTCAACAGTATCCTACGTGTATCTGTATAAACAGCAACAACTTTCACCTATGACCAACATAGGAATACCTAATAAATATTAAAGCTATTAAACTATAGATTAAAATGCAGACCTCTCATAGAATTGAGTGATGTCATTTTGGTACATTCACCACTATTAATTGTACTTTATTTAATAAAGAAATACATTTCCCCTTGCAAAGATAGCAATTGCAAGTTTACAAGTAAAACCACAGACCTCCATTCACGGTGCTAAATCTTCAACTTTTAACCAGCAGCAAACTGACTTGTTTGTGAATGGTCCATGGCACCATAAATAAAGACTATCAAATGTCACAGGAGCTTAGAGAACAGGTTTATTGACCACCACCTCATAAATACCCTAAGGAAAATCTCAAAAACTCTAAACCTAAAATGTTTAAAAATCTGCTCTTACTGGCAATTCCTCAACTAAATAGAGTAACAGGCCATTACAAATGAATGTCTCACTTAAAATTGCTTCATTTTAACCTTTTTGCCCAAAACTTTGACATTACATTTGATTTTCACCCCTCTTGGGTGCAGTAAATCAACATTCAGTTTTATTAGACATTCATAAATATACCATCCAGCTTCTGTGATCCTGAAGGCCATCAGTCAGCAGTATGTTACTTTATGAACAAACGGGGCTAAATATCTTTATAGCCATAGTAATGTCTAAGCAGTCAAAATCCAAATCTTGTGGTTTCCCTCCAGTCACCCGAAACTCAGTGTGAGAAACTTTACATCTGCTGTTAAGTCCATCCCTGTACCTCAGATGTCTAAAACTAAAAAAGGGATTCTTTTGTATGTTGATAAAAATGTACTCCAGTATTTCATAACATTAATATTTATTGCTTTATATGAATACTGTATTGAAAGCCCAAGCATTCAGTTACACACGAAATTATACAATTATATACCGCTTCACAAAGGCAGTGAACACATTACAGTCTACAAAATCTACTTACAGAAATTTAAAAATTCTAAATATCAAAAAGTACAGCTGAAGAAACAGGTATAAATTTGGCAGCCAGTAATTCTGACAGGGAAGTTGCAGCTTGCATGACTTTAAATATGTGAATTTGAAAATATTGAGTTTATCGAGTAGTAACCATTGTGCTTTGTGTTGATCTGAAAAATATAACACTGGCTGTTGAAGAAGCATGTTCAAAAATATTCACTTCAAAATGTTATACAAATCATGGTGGTTTCTGTGTACCCCTCCAGCTTCAGTCATTTCAGCTCAGGTACATTGTACTCTACTAATTCTTCCAGTACAGTGATGTTTCACACCAGTGCCATGCGCATATAGGATAATTCAGAAGGACAGATGTAATGTGGACAATGTTTAGAAAAGCAATCCAATGTTATGGGACCTGTGAGCTCTTCTGAGATGGTTTCATGTCAGGCTCCTAAGCACTCATTCTACAAACTGTAAGCTAATGCTTGAGCGCAACTCCCAAGATAAAGCACACTTTCTCATAAATAATGAAGTCTTTTTTTTTCTCAGGCACCTTAGAAGTATACAAAAGAATTTAGTTTGCACAGATCTCTTGGAATGTGTTTAACCTGGAATTTCAACAGACTTAAAGATTCCCAGGGTTTCATAGGGGCCAGATTTTTGTCTCAATTACTCAGAAGAGAAAGAAAATGTCTTCTGAAGAAAGTGAACTCGGTCATTACCAATAAAAAAGTATCCACTGTATTCATCTCTCATAGAAACAGAAAAATATAACATTCCCCCTTAGGATAATCTATATATGTATATATGACTTAAAGTTCCATTGTACAGTCGAACAATAAAAATCTGAAACCACATGAAACCCTATAATTCACGTTAACATGTTTAAACTATGACCAAAATATGGAAACTGCTAGAGAGACAAGACAAAAATCTTCCTTGTGTATGTATAAACCAAATGAGATCATCTTTAAAGTTTTCAAAATTATAATTATCTTCCAGTTTAAAAACTTTAATTCTAAATTAAAAAAAAAATCTATACACAAACCACTGATTTGAGTACACCAGGAAAAAACAAACAATAAACCAAACAAAAAGATCAGCACTAAGCAGGACCCAGAGGAGCCGGCAGTCACGGCTCTTCCATGTACAACTTTCAGGGTTTATTCTTAAGTTTCTTTATTTTACAGCCTGTTTCTCTTGTAAAACTAAAGGTCCACTTTATTTATTACTTAAAAGTTTTATACAGTGTAAAACCAGAACTGTATGTAAAATACTGCCTCTAAGTATTTTTAAGTAGCTAGTCTTGTTCCATTGGTTCATCTGTGACTTCTGTGGCTTCGTCATTTTCCATGGACGGCACTGACACACTTTCTCCAGTTTTACTGGAAGGGGATCCTCCTGACTCCTGTGTCTCCCGGCAATCAGAGCCACTCCTCAAGGGCCCTGCACTGTCACTCTTTTCTGAAGCGGAGTCTGTCTGAGCTGGAGACACACCAGAGCCCTCCGTCTGATGGCTCTCCTCTGAAGTCTCTTCATTCACAGTTAAGGCGTCATCAGATTCCTTTTCTTGATTTTTTCTTTCTAGGACCATTTCTCTTGGTGTCATAAACGATTCTAGAAATAAGCAAATGTTGTAGTTAAATTTATTTTCAAGACACACTCAGTTAAGTTTCATGATTCCTGTGTCTATGGTTCAAAGCTCCTCAAACTCAGCAGCAAGCGCACACGGGTGAGACAAGAGCCCAGCAGCAGCATACTGAGGAGCCCCGTGTGCGCTGTGTGGGGAAGAAGGGGTCACCTCCATCCCCTCTCTCACCTTCTTCCTCCTCTTCCTCCTCCTCCTCTTCTTCCTCCTCCTCTTCTGCACAATGCTGCCTGGCTCGACTTTCTCTGTCCTTCTCAGGGAGGGAAGATGCTGTTTCTGTTTCCTCTGCTCTAACTGAAGAGACATCACCGGATACAGTTTGGCTAGCTGTCTCTCGGACATCACCTTCTTTGTCAAACTTCAGTCTTTTCACCTCATGTTCCTCAGATTCCACAGTATCTTCATCTGGATGTTTATTCTTAACAGGGCTCAGTGAGGAAACTTCCGATTCAGACGCTGACGAATCACTGCAGATGTTTTTTTAAAGTGTCATTAATAAAACTTTTCCTCATAATCTACATTCTCACCTCTAATTTTAAAAACTTGACTGTGAAATTAAATGGTAATATATGTGCTAAGAAAACGATTTCCAAAGTAACCTAAAGTGTTTCATGACTATTCCCATTAGGACCAATTTGTCAGATTCTATGAGCTTTCTGGAAAATTCTAGAAAATCTTGTCTATATTCACTGTAGTCAGCTGTACTAATGAAATACAGAAGCCGTATCTCCTTCAGTCACGTTAAGGCCTGCTCTGTCCATAGCAAGTTCTAGGACCACTAGGGCACCAAAACCTAAAGACTTCAAAAATACATGCACAGAGCCTCCCTTACACTTACATGCCAAATAATCTGTCTCCCTTATTTGTGAATCAATGCTAGGTGACATAATACCTAATGCAAATGAACACTCTGGACACAGGGGACAAAGTCTGCGCCTAACCAGGACAGATGAAAACTTGCTCCCTCAATTACTTTTGATCTTTTACTGGCTGAATCTTTCAAACCCATAAATGGAGCCTGTTAAATACAGAATGTCATTCCACCTTGTGAATAGTAAATAATGCTATAAAACCTTTAACAGATGTTAAATTTCTATGCATCTCTTTCTCTCTTTAAATATAAAACACACAAACCTGTGGCCTTTCTCTTCACTTAGCTGCAGGTCTGAATCTTTGCTATCTGTGCTCTCAGGCAAACCATTTGTAGTCAAGGGGGCTGACAAAGAAAGCTTTGGTCGATTAAGTGGCCTAGGTGTTCCAGGCCCGTTTATATTAGACCTATAATGAGATAAATGAACATCATTTTCTACTTTTAGGAATAATATAAAAATGTAATAATAAAAAATAAAAATCACTCACACACACACACACACACACACACACACACACACACGCAAAATCACACCTTCCAAAGTACACATCACAAGTATTTGCAATAATTTTGGGTTTTGGATCTGTGCCTTACCCTATATTAGCAAATATGGCCTGGTTCCAAGATATACAATACATATCTTGTATCTTTCCCATAAAATATTTATTTATTTTTTTTAAAAGTAGACTGAGCCTTAATTCAAATACTACCAGAAAACAGACACTCTGAACAATTTTAAAAAACAAAACAAAGCACAATATTCTCACCTGTCAGTATAGTTTGGTGAGTTTCCAGGAAACATAACACCATTCATTCTATTTAAACTATTAGAATTGTTCTTCCTGTAATAAAAGAAAACACTTCAGGTGAGCATGGCAGTACATGAATTTAATCCTAACACTGAAAGGCAAAGGCAAGTAGAGCTCCGTGAGTTCAAGGCCAACCTGGACCACATAACGAGTTCCGGCCAACCAGGGTCATAGACTCAGACTGTGTCTCAAAATAAAATAAAGCCTTAAAGGAAGAAACAGAAAGAAGGAGGGGTCGTGAATGGCTAATTTGTAAGAATCTGGGTATAGGGCTGGAGAGATGGCTTCCAAAGGACTTGGGTTCTGTTCCCAGCACCTACAAGGTGGCTCACAACCATCTATTAACCCCTTCTCCAGAAGAGCTAATGCCAGCCTTCTGAACTCCATGGCATCCAAGGTATACATACTTACATATATTCAGGTAAAAACATTCACATACATAAGAAGCAAAATAAATTACATTAAAAAGAAAAATCTAAGTCGGGGTCTTCTGTAACACAGTTGTCAAATTTAAACACATCAGCACATGCACACACCAATATTGAGATTGCTTTTTTTAAGAAAACTACTAGTCAATGACACTTGCTTTCAAATCTCTTGAAATGTTCTTCAGCTAACTTTACACTCATCAGAAAAGTAAAACATTTCATTTGAAAGGAAATCAATTTTGTAGCATAATTTTTTGGTTCTTCACCAAGAAGCATCAATGGATTATCTCAGTATCTGATTTAGTAAGAAAGGTAAGTCAAGAATTCTAAAAATACAATTTTTGTTTTTAAATAAGTCAGTGGATCTATGCAAGTAGCAGTATCTTCTTCCCATCCCTTCTCATGCCCCAGTCTCTGAACGTCCTGGGGTGAGGTTGGGGGTGAAGGTGCACTAGCCTTCTGCAATTTCTAGGACATTCACATACAACACAGAATTATGTATGTGACCTAAATGCTAACAGTGTCATGGCTGAGCAGATGTCTGGAATCAAGGCCTTAATTTGGATATAGATATCCTGACAATTAGCAATACTTGTCCATCATGGAGAATGCCATGAAGTATGTTATTCCACACCTAACTGCCACCCCTAGAAAAGCATCTACATGGCCAGAACTGGGGTAATTAGCCTGTCTCTTTGGTTCAAATCTTTCTACTTGGAATCGCTTGAACAGTATTTTGGCAACATTCCACCTCAGGAACCAGGTGGTAGATTTCACAATGAATAGATGCTATCATGTTTAGTTACATATGAAATAACTAAATGCAGATTATTTAAACAGTACTATTAGAATAACTAGAATATAGTAATATCAAAAGCAGAAAAAACTCTACTTACTCTGAAGAAGGACAAACGCAGCTAACAACCATCACATTCTGAAATAAGAGAAACCGGTATGCTGATGAGTGAAAGGAAAGCACAGAACATAAATTGTTAACCCCTTGTGGGAGGTTTTCATAATCAGCCTCATGGGCAAGCCTCCATTTACTCCAACTCAAAGCAATTGTTTAAAAATGAAAGCCAATAAAGCAAAAACTAAGAGCAGCAAGCCTTCTCCAGGTCTGACTGCAACCGCTGCTCTCTTGCTGGATCATATCCTCATTTATCTTGCATGCATGCATGTCCTTGAATACAAGTCCGAAGAACCTTCCACTGCACAAGTCTCAAGATCAGGCCTCATCTTCACCCCTGCCTCTCTTTTAAAGCCTTGGCTAGCATGGAATTCACTATGTAGATTAGGATGGGCAATTCAGAGATTGGCTTCCTCTGACCCCCAAGTGCTGGAATTATAGACCTGTATCACTATACCAAGATTAAGTGTTTTCTTTTCTTACAGAAAGATCAATTCCAATAATTTAAAGCAGGTAAGTCGCATTATGACTCCTGTAAGGAAGAATGTTAGGTTTGTTATTAAATAACTCTTAATAGTTTTTTAAAAACAAAACAAAAAAACATATTTTGGAACCCAAAGAGCGGCCAATCCCCCTCCTTTGCGATTACAGAAAAGTACTGTTGAGGCTGGCTCACAGTCCTATCATCCACAATTCAGAGAAAACAAACTTTGTTTAAATCCCCGGCTCAGAATGTAAAACATCATAGCAAATACAGACAGATATACCCTGTCTGTTCATCCAAAACATAAATAAAAACCTTCAAAACACAATTACTCTGGATCCCAGCTCAAGTACTGATGACCCTGAAGTTGCCCTTCAGAATTTCATTAGTAGATAACATAAAGACTCAGCAAACATGAGTCTGTTAAACCCTAACTACTGAAAAATCCCAAAGTCAATGGTCTTAGACTCCTGTTCTCAGAGTAAAAGGACTGATTTTGAAACCCACAAAAAATTATAATGAACAAGAGAATTAAGTTTTAAAACTCAACTACCATATCTTTGTGTACTAAGTTATTCACTTAATTCTCCAGAATACTCTTTCCTTTGTTACCTTCCACCCATAATCTGAACTGATCTTTCTAGTCTATACATATCACTTCAATGGTTTTACACTCAAGTTTCCAAAACTGCGTGCTTCTGACTTTCAGAATCCCATAGTGACGTATACAATGTACTGTTAATTCTCATGTCTCTCTGGTGGTTTGTTTTTTTGTTTTTTGTTTTGTTGTTTTGTTTTTAATGCTTAATAAAGAATAAGAAAACAAAATAAAAGTCAATAAGCAGCTTTCTTCAAACTTAATTCTCATGATAGAATACGTACCTTTTCTACTCCTCTGAGAAATTTGTCTGTTCCTGTATAATTTCTTCTTGGATCTGTTAGCAATTCACATAGTCGTTGAATAGTAAAAGGAATACTGCAAAATAATTTTATAGTTTGAGGCCGTTAGTGTGAGAATTAGAAGCAGTGTTTCACAGTGAAGCTTTATCAAGTCACCATGTATTAAGCTACAGAAGAATGAATGTAGGAGTCACTGACAGTAATAGAAAGGAACACAGAAAACAGAATGCTTTAAAACTCATTCCAGAAAAAGATTAGTACAATATTCTAAACTCGGACCACTCAATCTGAACTTTTTTTTTATAAAAGATAACATAAATAATAATTGTTAGTTTATTTACAAACAAAGTTTCCTCAAACTTTCTTTTTGCTCCCAAACATTTTACTGACCATCATAGATGATTATGATTCTGTTACTGGATAGAGCATAATAAATTAGTTCCGACACACAAGTATTTTAAATAGACTCTGCTCCGTTACTACAACTTTATATACAACCTATATACATTGAGGCAAACTTTACTATTTTCTAAGAACTTATGGGGTGAAATATACCAAACACTTTTGCCAGAATGCAGTTTTTCCTCAATTACAGCAAATCCAAAAGAGTGAAAGTCTTGAAATAAGACTTGGAACAATAATCATTTTACAGAGAGTTTGGAGGAAATGAGAAGAATGGCTCATCAGTTAAGAGCATTGGCTTCCCAGGGGGTTTGATTCCCAGGATCCATATAGCAGCTCAGAACTCTAATCCTAAGGGACCCAACAATACTGTCTGGTCTCCATTGGAAGCAGGCATGCATGCAGTACCTAGACATACATGCAGGTAAAACAACATATAGAAACAAATGCATTTTTAAAAGAGGTTTTGGACTCAGAATTATCACCAAATTTAGAGCCAAATGTATGTAAGTACAAAATGATATGCTGAAAAATGCACAAAATACATCTTTGGATTTCAGTGTTTTCTATTAAAACCTACTTATGCTGCTTATAAAGAGAGTTGCAATGCCTCAGATTCACAATGTTCACAGTGCCTTCATTTTCACAACAGTCTATCCTAATGCGTGACAATGCTATAACCTGAACCCAATTTCTCTAACTTCAAAACCCACACATCTTCACTGTACCACACACAACTGATAGAAATCATAGTAGTTTTTTACTGAATAAACTACACTTAAATCTCACGCTTTTTTAAAAGACAGGGTCTCACTTTTGTAGGCCAGGCTGATCTTGAACTCAGATATCTGCCTGCTTCTGCATATCCAGTGCTACAATTGAAGACATTGTGCTGCCATACTTAGCAAAACTCGCATTCTTTTGAGGGAGAGGGATGAGTCAGGGTTTCTCTGTGTAAGAGCCCTGGCTGTCCTGGACTTGGTTTATAGAACAGGCTGGCCTTGAACTCAGAGTTCAGCCTATGCCTCTCGAGTGCTGGGAGACTAAAGGCATGCACCACCACACCCGCCAAAACTTACATTCTTAGAAACAATACTATTTCTTGCATTATGCCAGAGTACAATTAGAAAATGATTAAAGGAAATGTTGTTCATAATAAAACAAATGTTTTCTGATTAAAATCCAAGACTCTATGTTTATTCAACCAGCAGTCAAATCTGAAAGTTGTTCTGCCAAAGAATGTAAAATAAGAAAAAACATTTGCTTGACACCACAAAACAATGCCAAGTATACCAAAGAGATAACCTGAGTACAAAGCTAAGCAGATGACCATAACATCAGCCAGCCTAATATTAGAAAACATCAAACTGCCGGGCAGTGGTGGCGCACACCTTTAATCCCAGCACTTGGGAGGCAGAGGCAGGCAGATTTCTGAGTTCGAGGCCAGCCTGGTCTACAGAGTGAGTTCCAGGACAGCCAGGGCTACACAGAGAAATCCTGTCTCAAAAAAAACAAAATAAAACAAAAAAACAAACAAAAAAAATTTAAAAAAAAGAAAACATCAAACTAACAGTTAACAGAAATGTAAATCAATGGAACAAAACAGAAGACCAAAATGTGTGCATGTTATTGTCATCCCATACTTGACAAAGATGCCAAAACCTAAACTATAAATAAAAAGACAACATCTTCTACAAATGGTGCTGAGGAAACTGGATGTCCACATGTGAAAAACTGAAATTAGACCCATTATCTATTGCCCTACCCTATTACCATTACAGAAATCCACAAATGTTCAAAATACAAAATCCACAACTGATATATCTACAATGCAACCCTTGCACCTAAAGTTCAGGAGCACCACAGAAGTGGGGATGGAAAGATTTGCAGGAGTTAGAGAACAAAAATGTCTGCTGCTGAACAGTGTCTTCTAGACTTAACAGGGAAGCTACACCATTAAGTCTTAACAGTATTGCTGTCCAAACAAGTCTTGCATAATGCCAACATTAGCTGATGTGCCGACACAATGGGGAACTTGTACAAGGCCCTTCTCCCAGGTGAAGGACCACAGGCAACAGCAATGAAAGAAGGCCTAGTGGTTAACAGCACTTACCGCTCTTGCAAAAGATCTAGACTTTGACCTTAAAGCATTCCTGCATGCTTGAGGTACACAAACCTATACTCAGGTACACGTATATATATATAAAATAAAAAGTTACAGGCAATAAAAGGATAGTAAAAAAGAAAAATCAGTCTTCTCCAGGAATGAGACCCCTGATAAATTATCCAATCCCAAGTGATTAGCCCAAAACACATACATATAGGAGCAACACTAAATCAACTCAGTATGTTGTATGTGCTTTAAAAGGTCATGAATTTTAGAGTGGGGACCACAGGAGGAAAGGAAGGGGTGGAAATCATGTAAATGTAGCGATTACATATGTAAATTCTTAGGGGAAAAAAAGGCCCAAAGAGTCATTCACTTTTATGTGTAGCAGGTAGCTTTAGTATGTCTTTTTGTTCTACTCAGTCTACAAACTATTCATGGAACCTAATAAATATCATCAAAAACTGAGCAGAAGCTAGGTGTGGCAGGGCACACTAAAAGCTCTCAGGAGCAAAACAGATGGGTCTTCGAGTTCCAGACCAGCCAGAGATACACAGTGAGATAACAGTAATATACTGCTGCATCCTTGCAAAGTCCCACAACCCTGACTGAGAGTAGTGAGGGAGTGAAGACAGGACAAACGTAAGACCAGGTGGTCTGTGCTCTCAGACAGAGAAAAGGGGTAGCACCCTGAAAGCTCAGTATGTTTGTCAGTATTTACAGGGAACTAAGGAGCTATCTTCAGGCCATAAATCTCCAGAAGAGGAAAGCTACTGTGGATTCTTCCTGCACATACTGTTAACATTTACTAGAACCTTTACCACTCTCATGGGCCCTTGTCATATCAAACACATTCACTCACAGTATCACTCCATACATGACACCGTCATAAATAAAAGCTGAATAGAGTCCTAATTTTATTATCTCATATAATTTAGAATCAAGTCTAATAACATTATCTTTATTTGAAGCAGTATGTTCTTTCTATACTAAGGCTTAGCAGTTAAATGAACCAATGTCTTTCAATACTGGCAAAAAGCCAAGGTTGCAAGTGCATTAATATTTGTACCAGCCCATATCCTAAATCAATCTTCAGTATGTCAAAGCTTTTAACATAGTTAATGACCTCTACGAGTGCTTATAGTACTCTAAATTGTTTATACCTCTATCAAATATGTATCAAAAGTGTAACTAGCTTTGGATAAATCCCACTTTCCAATTTTAAGAATTTTATTTGATTATCATACCAAGACCTATCATCACAAGGCAAGGTGAAGGGACAGGATAAGGAGAAAGAGGTACCAAATCGTACCAATTCTCAACTAATTATACCACGAAAAAGGAAGAGAAAAAATAAGTACATTTTAATGAACAGATTTACTGGTGCTATTAAGTGCACATAAAACCACTACCCAGATTCTCAGTGCACACCTGAGAACCTACCAGTCTAGATAGATCTACAGTCTTCTATGGCCTTATTTAAGGAAGTCAGTTATCCTTAGAAACTAACAGTTCAGGTAATTAAAAAAATATATTATTATTATTCTAGTTTTAAATAGGGAAAAGAGAGTGGACAACTTAAAATTCAAAGAGCAAAAAAATTACATACACAAAATTTACTAAAATAAGGATAAAGGGGAGGGGGAAGAGGGGAAGATAGGGAATACAGAAAGGGACAAAAACTAAGTCCCATTTGAAAGGTATAAAAATCCCATAAAGAAGAAGCTTCTTGAAATATATACATATATGTAAGAAATCTAAATGAAATCATCAAATAACGGGAGAGACAAAGCCTCAGTTAGACAGCTCATCACCAAATAAAACATCCAGTTCTAAGGACAGGTTAAATCTAATCAAGTTGTTGGACAAAGGGGCTCCATGGAACACCCCCCACAAAAAAAAAAAAGAACCCAGGCTACTGGTTGCTTTCCATAAAACTGATGGTAAAACCCTACTCCTAAAAGACAACACCCCCTTGACTCACCTAACATAAAGACAAGCTGATACTCAAAGAAGCTTCCTCCTCCAACGGTTAAGAACAAATACAGAGTCCCATGGTCAGACAATGTGCAGAGTCAAAGACTTTGGAGCACTCAACCCTAAAGGGGTATGTTTCTATCAAATCTCTCCCCTCGGGGATCAGAGAACTCTGAAGAAGAGGAGGCAGAAAGAGTGGTAAGAGCTGGAGGAGATGGAAGACACCAAGGAAACAAGGTCTTCTAAACATAGAATGAGTGAATGCTGCACATACAAACATTTACAGAGACTATGGAAGCAGGTACAGAGTCTGCATCAGAGAATGTTCTAGAGCTGAGAACTGGATACAAACCCTGATCCCTAACCACAATATTATCTACAATTGATAGACACTTACAAATGAAAAATTAGTTTTCTCCAGGGGAGCCTCACTGGGTAAACAAAGCAAGGACAGACCCTATTCCCAGCAGCAGGTCAACACAAAATGAACCCAATGGCATCTTGGGAAATTGTTCATAATGTTGTGTCAGGGCCTTCTTTTTAATTTTAGAGGTTCTTTACAAATATATAAAATTATGGTTTACAGTTCTGTGTTTTCATGAGATTCCTGTGTGTGAATGTGTGTGTACGTGTTCCTTATGTTTTATCTTGTTTGCTTTGTCCTCTTCCAATTTATTTGTTTTTAATTTTATCTTATTTTACTTTATTTTGGATGCCTGTTTGTTTTCTCAGGAAAGACCAAAGGGAAATGGTATGAATAGAGATAGGAAGCCATAATCAGAATATATTGTATGAAAAAAAACTACTTTCAATAAAAGAAAAAACTAAAATAAGTAGACAAACTGCAACTCAAAGAGCAAAAATTACTCAAAATTTACAAAAATAGTTTAGAAAATAACGATATGTGTTAAGATTCTATGAAGCACCTGGGCAGTGGTAGCACACACCTTTAATCCCAACACTTGGGAGGCAGAGGCAGGTGGACTTCTGAGTTCAAGAGTTCGAGGCTAGCCTGGTCTACAGAGTGAGTTCCAGGACAGCCAGGGCTACACAGAGAAACTCTGCCTCAAAAAACCAAACCAAAAAAAAAAAAAAAAAGATTCTATGAAGCATTTAATTTACAGCTTTTAAATAAAACTAAAAGCACAGCAGCAATACGATAAAACAAACAGAACAAGACTGGAGAGATGGCTCAGCAGTTAAGATCAATGGCTGCTTTGCAGAGGTCCAACACCCACATGCTAACTCAAACATCTGTAACTCCAGTCCTAGGGGATCTGATGCAGTATTCTGGCTTCCAGGGTACCATGCATATGGTATACAAACATACATGATAACAAAATACCCATCCATAAAAGAAAAAAAAACAGCAATTAAATTAAAATTTTTTCATTTTATTTAACAAAAGTACAAACTGGCACCTCAAATGTAGACAGAAAAGATACACACAAAACTCTGAAAATCATACACAGAATACACAAAACTACAATAACTTCAGTTACTACACAAAGGTATACACGAACATTTTGTGATAGGGCTAAGAGGTAGCTCAGTGGTAAGGTGCTGGCCTAGAATTTGCAATGGGCTTGATTTCAATCTGTGGCATCAGGAGCCTACACACAAAGGTATTTGTGTTATGTTCTTGCCTAGAGCAACAAATCATCAAAAGATGTTCTGTAAAAACATATTACAAACAGGCATGGTTCACAGTACTGCTCCCGCCCCCCCCCACATAATTTTTTTCCCCCCAGACAGGGTTTCTCTGTATAGTTCTGGCTGTCCTGAAACTCACTCTGTAGACCACGCTGGCCTCAAACTCAGAAATCTGCTTGTCTCTGCCTCTCAAGTGCTGGGATTAAAGGCATGCGCCACCACCACCCGGCACCCCACATCACTTTAAAAAAAAAAAATTGTGTGTATGCATGCATACACGCAAGGGCATGTTGGTGGAAGCCAAAAGAAAGTATCCAATCCTCTGGAGCTGCAGCTGTCTTTTGCAGGTGGTTGTGTCCCCCAACCCCCACCACCCTAAACACACACACACACACTCACACACACACACATGCCCACGCCCACACCACTTTTCTCTGTGTAGTCTTTCTGTGCTGGAACTCTATAGACCAGGGTCATCTCCAACTCAAGAGATCTGCCTGCCTCTGCCTCCTGAGTGCAGGATTAAAGGCATGGACTACCACAGCCTGGCTGCAGGTGGTTTTTGCAAAACCTGATATGGATGCTGGGAACCCAACTGTGGCCCTCTGGAAGAACACTTTAACAGCTAAGCCATGGCTCAAGCCTCTTTCCTTTCTGGTTTTAAGACAGAAGATCTTAACTATGTAGCGCAAGCTGGTCAGCATTCAGTCTTAAATCACCCCAGACTCCTGAGTGCTGAGATGTCATGTGTGATGAGCCAGCACACCAGGCTACACATGTACTTACTGATCACTGAGTTATCACATCTTTTGTAAAATGAATATACAACTAGCATACACCATGATTCCAAGACATTTTCTGTATGTATTTCTGGTATTTGGGAATCTAAAGACATACCACTTTTATCAAAGACAACCTACTAAAACATGATTAACGAATACTAGAAAGAAGATTCCTAACTGATGACTAGGCCTGAGGAATGATTCAGTGGGTAATGTGTGTGCTATGCCTCAGCCCAAGGCCCTGAATTTGGATAGTCAACACACTTATGGTAGGTAGCACACATCTGCATCCCAAATGCTGGTAAGCAGAGAAACAGTGGATCCCTGGAGCTCAACTACTAGCCAATCAATGATCTCAAGGCTAGTAAGCAATTGCAGATGACATTCTGACAGACCTGTGGTGGCCACGGGAAACTACACAGATGAGGATACACACAGGTACACATCACAAACACGGTATTATTAAAAAAGAAAGTAAGTAAACTGGATGGAAAGCAAAAGGGTATGCTGTTTTTAATGTATCGAAATCTATATTCAGAACTTAAAAACAAAAGGTTATCATGTTTCAACACATAGTAAATATGTAATTATAGACCAAAAAGGCAGGTATAAAATGAAAATTCAAAACATACCAGTAATTAAAACTTAGATCCTGCCTAATTAGAGTAAATAATTCAAAAACAGCCATTTTGAAAACTGGAATTAAAATACTTATGGCTCAAAGATGAAAAACACCTTAAGGGCAATTATGCTTAAGTGCGCTTAGGCATTTAATGACTGTTCAAATCATCTGAAGTAGATGAATATATGTTTTAACAGGCTAAAAAATTATAAATATTTTAGCTCTATCTAATAACCTGCTTATCTGTTATCTAGTCTAACTTTAATATAATTAAGAATATTTGCTTTTACTAATTTATAAATTAGCTCAATATTCACAATGCAATGGTATAATTCATTTTAACTCCCATATATTTTGGAATGTCTATGCACTGTGTGTGTATACATGCGCATAAACACAAATATTCTACAAAGGAAGTCTGTTTATTCTGCATACACCCAGTTCAAAAATAAATCTTATGCAACATATAACAAACACGTGGCTTCTTCCTGATGCTTGATTTTTTAAAAGTCCCAACTAAACTCATAATGACAAGACATGTGGTTAGATAACTACAGGTATATGGTCAAGATAAGTCTCCTCCCATTCCAGAGCCCCAGGGAAAACTAATCTGATAAAACTAAACACCAAGAGTAGCATCTCCTGGAAAAAGCAGTTGCATTAATAGACCCAATGTCAAAGCATAAACTTCTGATACTATAGGCAAATCCCTAAATTTAAAATGGGAATAAGCAGCTGAGAATGGGAAGTACACACTTTTAAATCTCAACAAACGATATAGAGGCAAGTGGATCTCTATGAATTTCCAAGGCCAGCCAGGACTACTTCACATAAAACCTATCAGCAAACAGGAACTTTATTAACATAAACCAATTCACCATACTTCACACTATTATCACATGCTTCAAATTGCTAGTGCCAAATGCAACACACGCTCAGCAATTCAACTTCACAAATGCATCACCTTCCCTTCAGAAAATATAAACACGACGACAAATATCAAGTACAGCAATGCTTTCAAAGTATCACACTCATTTAGTGTTCCTGGCGTTTTCAACGTTTTACAAAAGGTTAAAAAAGTGTTTAGTTATTGGAAAGAGGACACATAAACTCTAAAATAAACCTCAAGTATAAATAAGTCTTCACCAAATATCAAAACAATAACAAATAAACAAAATATTAAAATATATTTTGATAAAGGAATATCACTGCTATCACGCATGTTTAAAGTCTGAACACCTTTGAAACTCATAAGAACAGTTCAAGATTTTTTCAAGATTGTAAATATTTAAAATATTCATGAACCAAAATTTGGCAAGCACTAAAAATAAAAGTCAATTATCAACCAGATATAGCAAAACTTAAGAAAAAAACTTTGTTAAAATTAACTCTTGAAAATATTATTATTACTATTATTATGTGCATACCCATTAAATCCAGTGACAATTTTCAGTATTCTTTCCTTCATCTCATCAAAGGGAATATACTCAACATTAGGATTGGGAGGACCTCTTGGTTCAGGAGCTGAAGTTCTGAAATCATCCATCACTTTCTCCAGTTTGAAAATGAAATAGCCTTTAAATTGGGACCACTGAATCCTATAAAAGAAAAAGTCACAAAATATTAACAATTACTTAACACTAAACACAAATACAGACATTATCAAGGTGTTCATAATTTCCATGCTATATATAATTCTTACATGGATGAGTACAGTCTCTTACTGCTAAAAGTACAGAAAATGCCAGGTTTGGTGGCATACACCAGTAATACCAGCACTTGGGAGGCTGAGGCAGGGAGATCTCTGAGTTTATGGGCAGTTTTGTCTACAATGTAAGTTCCAGGCCAATCAATCAGGTGCCATACAGTGAGATCTTGACTCAAACAATATAAACAACCAAAAATAAGCCAAAATAACTTTAATTTCACCCCCATCCCTGACACTTTCAGTCAATTGTCATTTGAGGTACTCAGGGTGCTGGTCTCAGCCTGTCTGACATAGTAATAAATAAAGTACACAACTGCCTAAGCTAGGAAGATGCTCAATGTTTAAGGCACCAGAGTTCAAGCATGAGGACAAGAGCTTGGATTCCCAGAATCAGGTACCAGGTAGGTGTGGTAGCCTGCCTATTCTAATTCCAGCACTTAGAAGGTGAAGACAGGATCCCTGAAGCCAGCTCACTAGCCTGACAAGTTTCATCAGCAAGCTCTAGGTTCAACAAGAGACACTGGCTCTATTCAACAAAGAAGGTAGAGAAATCAGCTCCAACATCATCCTTACATATGCACACACACAAGCACACAAACACGCAAACATGCATGGGAAAGTTTGCATTTTTCATCTCATCATTGTTATAAGGTAATTTCCTCCAAGATAAAATGTTCCATCTTTGAAGAAAGCTGTTAAGACCCAGGAAGTTGTTAAGGGATGCCCCTTGAGACCCAGACAATAAACAACTCAGCTGTTTCACAAGTACCTGAAATCCTGACACTGACCAACTCACTGCAACCTGCTTTTCCCAAGCTCATATATAAGCTGTAAGAACTTTTATTTTTAATATACATGGGTGTTCTGTCTGAATGTTTGCTTGTGAACCTCCTGGGTGGCTGGTGCCCAAGGAGGCCACAAGAGTATGTCAGATTTCCGAATCTGAAATTTTCCAGACAGTTGTGAGTTGTCATATGGGTGTTGGAAATCAAAACTCAGGTCCTCTGTAAGAATAACAAGAGTTCTTCGGGCAGTGGTGACACACGCCTTTAATCCCAGCACTTGGGAGGCAGAGGCAGGCAGATTTCTGAGTTCGAGGCCAGCCTGGTCTAGAGAGTGAGTTCCAGGACAGCCAGGGCTATACAGAGAAACCCTGTCTCGAAAAACCAAAAAAAAAAAAAAAAAAAAAAAAAAAAGAAACAGTTCTTAACCACTAAGCCATCTCTCTAGCACTGTCTCACTCCAAGGCCACACTGCCTGATAGACACACCCTCTGACTGTGCCAACTACAAGCAGCACAGTACATTCCTCATTTCTAGTTCCATGGGTTATCCATCACCCATCCTAGGATGGGCTTTTGGTGATAAAGCTGCTTGGGAGCACTTCTGCTCTTGTAAGTAAGCCTTCATCCATGCTTCTGTAAGTACCATCAGTGCGGAGGTTACTGCATTTGAACACTTGGTCACTAGGGAGTGGTGCTACTTGACAGGGATTAAGAAGTGTGGCCTTGCTGGAGGAGGTACAGCCTTGTTGGAATAAGTAAGTCACACTGGGGATGGACTTTGGAGTTTCAAAGCTCACACCAGGCCCAGTGTCTGTCTCTTCCTTGAAGTCTGTGGATGGTGACATTCAACTTTCCGTTCCTTCTCCAGCACTCTGTCTGCCTGCATGCCACCATGCTAATAATGGATAAACTTCTAAACCAGTGTTTCTCAACTTGTGAGTTGAGACCCCTTGGGGACTAAACATCCTTTCACAAGGGTTAGGTCACCTAAGACCATCAGAAAACAGATGTTAACATTATAACTCGGGCTAGAGAGATGGCTCAGTGGTTACGAGCACTGAATGCTCTTCCGAAGGTCCTGAGTTCAATTCCCAAAGGTCCTGAGTTCAATTCCCAGCAACCATGTGGTGGCTCACAACCATCTGTGATGGGTTCCGATGTCCTCTTCTGGTGTGTCTGAAGACAGCTAGTGTATTCATATATATAAAATAAATCTTTAAAAAAAAATCATAACTCATAACTCATGCCAGGCGGTGGTGGCGCACGCCTTTGATCCCAGCACTTGGGAAGCAGAGGCAGGCGGATTTCTGAGTTCGAGGCCAGCCTGGTCTACAGAGTGAGTTCCAGGACAGCCAGGGCTATACAGAGAAACCCTGTCTTGAAAAAACAAACAAACAAACAATCAAACACCACATTATAACTCATAACAGTAGCAAAATGATAGCTATGAAATAGGAAGAAAATAATTTTATTGTTGGGGATCAGTATAACATGAGAAACTGTATTAAAGACTCACAGCATTAGAAAGGCTGAGAACCACTGCCTCAAGTGTAAGAAAGCTCTAAATACTTTCCTTTATAGGAGTTGCCATGGTCATGGTGTCTCTTCACAGCAGTAGAACATTGAACAACCAACCAGTATGTGTAAACTGAGCCAGTGCTCACCAAACTGGACTTTGGTGGTGGTGGTATCCTTTACTTTGGTCTGACATTGACTCCTAATCAAGCATGAGTACATGTCCCCCTAGGAATAGTACTAGACCTTTTTATCCCCACACTTAACCATTAGTGTAAGAAAAAAATTGCAGATGATACCTGAACAAACAGTCTAAGTTTTAGGAGACACAAAATTTAGGGATATCACCTATTTTCTTATGCAGAGAGTAATTTCATGTAATTTCAAGTAAGTTTACTGCTTAAATATAATTATAAAAAACAGTGTAATAATTCAGCCAGACATACAAACATAAAAATGCTAGACATACAACTGTAAACTAGGAGAGTAGTGTATACCCTTCATCTATACTTCTGTAAATAAGTGATTCAAGAGATCAAGGCTTGAATCAGGAGGAGTCATCTTCACTGTGCTGATGATATACAATAATGACACTGAAAGCAATGATGGATGGAAATGATGACAACCTAACAGCAATCCAGAAGCACACCAAATTGCACTAACAGTACTATCAGAAACTCAGGTTTGTTTCTTTGTTTTGGGGGTATTTTTGTATTGTTTTGTTTTGTTTTAATCTGGGGCTGGAGATGTGGTAGATGCCCTGGGCTTGTTCCCTAGCATTGCATAAACTGGGCATGGCGATTTAAGACTGTAACCCCAGCAGTTGGAAAATGGAGACAAAAGATCAGAAGAAATTCAAGATCAGCAGGGGTTACATAAGATAAGCCATTCCACCCTTTTCATTTTAACAACCCACAACAAGGTTGAGAGCAGTTAAAAGGCCCTGAAGTGGTGTCACAGATTGTGATCTCAGCTATTCAAGAGGTTGAGGCTAGAAGATCACTGGAACCCAGTTGCAGGCTAGCATATCTCAACATAAAACTTCCTGAAGAAATAGAAGAGGAAGATCCACAATTAGCAAAATTAATTTCAAAAGACTTTAGATATTAAATAGAAAATTCACAACAGGGATTTTAGTGCTAATATACAGAAGTTACAAAAAGATCAAGTGATTTAGAACTACGGCACAAGGCCATCAGGACATAGTCCAAACTATAGGCTGGCCCTTAAAAGGATGAGTATAGAAAAAAAAAAATCAAAAAGGTCAAAGACCTACCTCTCTCCTCCAGTCGAGCAAGATGCCCAAAGGAAAGAAGGCCAAGGGGAAGAAGGTGGCCTCAGCCCCCGCCGTCAAGAAGCAGGAGGCCAAAAAGGTGGTCGATCCTCTGTTCGAGAAAAGACCCAAGAACTCTGGCACTGGGCAGGACATCCAGCCCAAAAGAGATCTAACATGCTTTGTTAAATGGCCCGCTACGTCCGGCTGCAGCGGCAAAGTCATCCTCTATAAGCGGCTCAAAGTACCTTCTGCCATTAACCAGTTCACCCAGGCCCTGGACAGGAGAACAGCTACTCAGCTGCTTAAGCTTGCCCACAAGTACACGCCAGAAACAAAGCAAGAGAAGCAAAGGCTACTGGCCTGTACTAAGAAGAAAGCTGCTGGCAAAGGAGACGTTCCAACTAAGAGACCACCTGTCCTCCGAACAGGAGTCAATACAGTCACCACCTTGGTGGAGAACAAGAAGGCTCAGCTGAAAAAAAAAAAAAGAAGGCTCAGCTGGTGGTGATTGCCCATGATGTAGACCCCACTGAGCTGGTGGTTTTCCTGCCTGCCCTGGGTAGAAAAATAGGGGTGCCCTACTGCATCATCAAGGGAAAGGCCAGGCTGGGTCACCTGGTCCATAGGAAGACATGCACCACTGTTGCCTTCACACAGGTTAACTCGGAAGACAAGGGTGCTCTGGCTAAGCTGGTGGAAGGTATTAGGACTAATTATAATGACAGATATGACGAGATCCGCTGCCACAGGGGAGGCAACGTCCTGGGTCCTAAGTCTGTGGCCCGCATTGCCAAGCTGGAAAAGGCAAAGGCTAAAGAACTCACCACTAAACTGGGTTAAAAAATGTATACTAAGTTTTCTGTACATAAATATAATTATAAAATTATCTTCCATCTAAAAAAAAAGGTCAAAGACTTAAGTAAAGCCAGTACAAGGAGAAAAGAAAAGTAAATAAAGGGAATTTCTCATACTCAGCCATGTTGGTTCGCATGGTGGGCCACAGAATCCTATGTTATGGCAAGCTGCCTTATGTGTTTTAGTTTTCTGCAGCATGGCCAACCACTATTCACTTGTGCCAGGAGCACAGTCAGAAGTAACAACTGTTCCCCCCTGACACTGCTAAATGAACTGCCACCAGTTAAGAACCACTACAATCCTTAATCCCTTCTGCTGAGGACTACAACGAAAAGGGAAACTAGGAAACCCAGAACCTCCGACCAAAATCTCACAGTGAGACATAAAATAACATACAGGTGAAAAGACAAATTCTAAGTGTAGATGGTTCATTTGAAATAAATACTCTGTGACCTTTAAAAACATCCACCGTAGGCTTCCCGTGGTACCCTTGCACCACCACAAGGCATCACTATGACACTGTAACCCAAACTAAATCCCTTTTCCTTTAAGTTGTTTTTGTGAGGGTATTTTATCACAGTATTTAGGAAGTCACTAAGACAAGCAGCACACGAAAGATGTCTGTAGGCTGAACATTGTAGGGTGCTGGGCTAGGAGAAGCAGCTGGGTACCTGGTTAAGAAAGTCTTGAACCCCGGACCTTTATCTGGACTGCAGGTGTTCGGCTCTGCCCCCAGGCCCTGATTCTTTTCATTCAGCTTTGGCCCCCCACAGCCCCTCCCAAAGAGAGGTCTATGACCGTCAGTCACGAGGAACAGTGCCTCAGGCTCTCCCACATGTAGATGAGGTATCTCTAAGCTCTCAGACCAAGCCAATAGGTGTTATCTGCTGCCAGACCCTAGCCCACCCTGAAACTGTATATAAGGGCTCTATTCTAGCGAAGTAAAGGCGTGTTCGAGAATCATCCTGGTGTCTGAGAGTTTCTGTCGCAAGAGCTCTAACACTAGAGCTGTAACACTTGGGGAGAGATCTGCTCTCCCGGAACCTTCCTGGGTCACCAAGCTGCTTTCTTGCCAGCTATCCGGCTTCCTATCCTGGGTCACCAAGCTGCTTTCTTGCCAGCTATCCGGCTTCCTATCGGCCCAGGCCGGCTCAGCGCTGAGAGACAGGTGCAGCACCTGGGAGTGACCAAGTGGCGACAGTGGAGACTCAGGCAGAGGCAGAAGCGGGGCCGGGGGGGGGGGGGTGGGGGGGGGAATCTCTGCTCCCTGCTAGCACTCTGTACCCTTTGGCCCAGACCTCTTACACCAGGCCAGGCCAGAGACCAAAGGACAGTGGAGACATGGCCAGAGGCAGCGGCAGAGACAGTGGCAGACCCTCCCTGCTCTCACTCTGTCCTCAGCTGGGAGATCATCATGGCACAGAACATAATATAATACTAAGGAACCTGAGCATCCAGAAGTTGCTATCAGCAGGGCTTCTATAGTATCCTTGAAGACATCAAAGGATGACTATCAGTTTTCACATTCAAAGAGTTTAAGGGTAAGTGAAAGTAGCCATGCTAAGAGTTGACAAGACATAGATATATCAAGGCACAATTTAAAGTATATAATCTTGGAACCCTACAAAAAGCACTACAATATTTCATTGATGAAACATATCAGAGGACCTCAGACATATAGAAGTCAGTGTCATAAGAGCAATAGGAAGAAGACACCTTCAAAATCCGAAGAGATGATGATTTTTTAACTCTATGCCCAAACTATCCATCGTAGTAAGGTGATACCAACACATCCTTAACACTGAAAGCAGAATTAACCAGTTTCTTGCCCAGCATTCCCTTGCTCAATGAAACCAAGTGAACAAGGATGGCATAGTGCCTAAAAAAGTGAAGATCAAAAATAAATCAAATAACAAAGAATAAACAGTACCCACATCTCCTTTACCATACCTAAAAGGGTTCAGCACAACCAGTCACAGTACAATGCAGCCTTTGATAATGCAGCCCAACATTACCTCTGTTTCAAACATGGGTTTCACTAAGAGCAAAGATCAAAGTCTTCAAGAGGTCTGCAATAATGTCATGGTCATCCCACTCCAGCCCCTCCCTAGTCTGTGAAAATGCTGTACACTCCTACTACAATTTAAGTACAGAAGAACATCAAAACAAAATATTCCCTAAAGTACGCACCTCTACATTTCCTTGTGGCTACAGAACAGGTGAAAGGGTTCAGATAGCTCCATGAAGTTCACACTCTAAACCAAAAGCATCAGCATGGCAAATCACACACGACTAAGGAAGTCATTAAGTGTCATAAGCACTAACATAGGAAAGGTTTTCCAGAGAGACCTTAGAATGCCTTTGCATCTGGGCACCCAGAAAGGAGGAATATACAGTCACTGTGATGAGGAAACAGGAAAACAGAAGGCCAAAACTTAAGCAGGTACGTGCACACACACAAACTTCACAGGGCTTGAAATTCTAAATTTATGAAGATTTTCAATATGATGTCTAAAGAAAGCATATGAAACTGTAATTCAGGAAGATACTTTTTTTTAAAGCCCGAGCTTTTAAAAATCCAAAAACAATGAGAATAGTGTATAGGAAATTGTCCCAGATGGAAAACCCCAAATTGTCTGATAAGCTTATTTCCCTTATTCCAAGTCTCAGTTCCTCAAACTTAACATATCATAGTAGTTTCCCGAGGAATTTTCTTTTTTCCTAAGTGTGCTAGATTCCCAAGGACAAAGGCATGGATTCTCTTTCTTGGACAAAATCCTTAAGCAACACTTCTAGTCTTTCTACATTAAAAATTCAATGTCTTCAGGAGTGTTCACGGAATTTTGTTTATTGCCTTGCTTGTCCTTTGGCTATTTGTTTATTTGTCTTACTTGTTCCTTGACTATTTGCATCTACTGTATTGCTAGTTCCTCAACCTAGAACTGACCTTAATACATGCATGTAATTAAAATGGTTTAAAAGCAAAAAGGAGGAGGGGAGATGGGATGGGGAGTTCTAGGGAGGAGAAATGGGGAAAGGAGATGACATCTGAAATGTAAATAAATAAAATATCCAATAAAAAAGAAAAAAAAATTCAATGTCTTTACTAAAGTTTCTGATGTCCACAGCAACCAGTAGCCTTACATTTTATGATTTATTTTTAATCACTGTAGTGCCCCACCTCCTACTATAACTAGTAAAAAACTGCTGACCCCCTCCCAGGACCCTGACCTAATGTACTTACTGAAACACATATTGCAACTCTGTTAAAGCATCAGATACCTTGACCAGATACCTTGATAATAAAAATATGCATAAGAAAGTCACTACCATTCTTAGTCTGGCTAAGTGGCTCACAGCTTTATTCCCAGTGCTTGGAAGAGGGAGGCAGATCTCTGCTGGTTCCGGCCAGCATAGTCTACATTGGGGGTGAAGTGGACACTTCTTTTTAGGGGGAAACATCCTTGTTATGGAAGCATTAAGTACACACCACCAACTCAAAGACGTCTACAGACTGAGGTACTGAATGCATCTAGATCCTCCAGCCAGAAGCTGCTCTTCCCACTGCCACAAAGTTGCAATTGTAACCCTTACTAGACTTTACTGAACACCCTGCCTACAGTGTATATACAGGAGTTGGCTCCCCAACTCATTTGTACTCACTACTTTTCTGGAAAGACTTAAACACCAGGACCCCAAACGCACACCTCGACCCCCGCCAGTTGTTTCTTTTTCATTCTAGTGGGATGGTAGCTACCAGGTGCCCTCAAAAAAGTGGATTAAGCCAAATGGATCAATCACTCTGCCTCTGAAAGGTGGAATAGAAAGGAAACTGAAAGAGAAACCCAGCTGAAGCACAATCAGCCTTATAGCAGTAGCCCAAGAAACAGCTCTACCAACTATAATGGGCTTGTCACCCAAAGGTGCCTTATCTTCCTACCCAAAGCCTCATTTGTTGCAAACTCTACAACCTTCCAAAAAAATGTATCTTTCTCTTTTCTTATTTTCTTTTGGACTTAAGTCAATCAAAATAAATTATGCAAAAGTACTTAAACTTATTATGGCACTTTCTAAATCCCAAATACTCTTTTAGGATACCATTTAGAATGCTTCTGTTTCAACTAGAAATGACAGGTGGAGGGTCTCTTCTGACTTTCCCATTACAATTTAAAATTTCATTTCTTATAGTTGGACACTAAAAATGTTGTGGGACTAGCACATTAAGTGTTTGTGAACACTCCCAGATGAGCCATTTAAACATCCACCATAGCAGATTATCTAACTTAAAGGTTCACCTTAGCATTCAGAGAATCGGAGCTTTAATGTAGAACTCTACTGTACAATCTTCAATTAGTTACAAATTAAGATTTTTTTCCTATAAACCCTATTAACCTGAAAAGGCACACATATTTTGAACATCCCCAAACAAACAAACAAACAAACAAACAGCCTAATTCTAAGAGTTGCCATGGCCATGGCGGTTCTTCACAACAATGGAAATTTAAGACAAGTCATTGTTGGGTTAAGTTATAATTTTGTCAAAATCATAGAAGACTTTACATAAATATTCATAAACAGGAGAAAAAGTTCATAAATGTAAATACTTAAAGCTAATTTCAATTTTACATTTTTCCCTGTTATGTGCACATATTAGAATGCTAGGCTAGCGTTCTAATACATACAGACAACATGACACTGACTCACTGAGCATCTATCTCCCCAGTCCCTTAAGGTACCAACATACCTGGTCTTCACAGTGATAAAGACCCTACTTCAAGGTAGAGAAAACAGACATTGAAGTTGTTCTCTGACCTACATACAACAGACAGACAGACATGCCTCCCTACATACATGTAGGGAACTTCATCCTTTAAAGTAGAAATGCAAAGCAAAATCGGTAGTCATTTGTTGACTTCATTCTGGTCCCAACTGGTCCTAGACTCATCTAAAAAACTATGTGAAACATTTTTCTTAAAGAACTACATTTTCTCCCAGCACTTGGGAGGCAGAGGCAGGTGGATTTCTGAGTTTGAGAGTTCGAGGCTAGCCTGGTCTACAGAGTGAGTTCCAGGACAGCCAGGGCTACACAGAGAAACCCTGTCTCGAAAAACAAAACAAAACAAAGGAAAAGAAAAGAAAAAAGAAAAAAAGAAAAGAAAGAAAGAAGGAACTACATTTTCAGGCCAGGCGGTGGTGGCGCACACCTTTAGTCCCAGCACTTGGGAGGCAGAGGCAGGAGGATTTCTGAGTTCGAGGCCAGCCTGGTCTAGAGAGTGAGTTCCAGGACAGCCAGGGCTACACAGAGAAACCCTGTCTTGAAAAACAAAAAAATAAAAAACAACAACAAAAAAAGAACTGCATTTTCAGTCAGGCCCAGTGGCACACATCCACTGTAACAGTTGCTTGAGAGGCAGATGTAGGAGACTCAAGGGCTACAAAGCATCTCACATGTACAGGCTGTTGAATACCTAAGTAGCCACACAGATTATACTCAACAAATCCAAACCCCATCTCATAGCTCTTTTTTTTTTTAAGATTTATTTATTTATTTTATTTATGAATATACTGTAGCTGTCTTCAGACACACCAGAAGAGGGCATCCAATCTCATTACGGATGGTTGTGAGCCACCATGTGGTTGCTGGGATTTGAACTCAGGACCTCTGGAAGAACAGTCAGTGCTCTCAACCGCTGAGCCATCTCTCTCCAGCCCCCTCATAGCTCTTTTAAAAACAGCAAAAGGAACAGCTAAAGCAGTGCGTCATGTTGTCTGTATGTATTAGAATGCTAGCCTAGCATTCTAATGAGTACAAATAACAGGGAAAAATGTAAAATTGAAATTAGCTTTAAATATTTACATTTAATTAGCATTTAAATATATCCACAACTCAACATACATTTGCAAGAAAGTCATCTTCAACAATGCACCCACAGTCCAATTTAATCAGTAAACCTGAGGTTCAGTCACTGCACAAATTTGTGACAAGTATCAACTCAATTATGAGATCTTAAAATATTCACAATTTGAAGCTCTCCAATTTCAATGCAGTGACTTGTGGAGATGGTGCCTTTCACAGGTAATTTATGGCTAGTTAAGGACATCTGCATGGGACCTTCATGATTAGGTTAGAGCCTAGAGACATGAGAAGCTGATATTTTCTGAAGTGTGATGAAATACTGTCAAGGCAGACAAAAAAGTTTCACCACCACAGGACGTCCTCATCTTAGATTTCATAGTCTAAGAAACTGGGAAAAAAGACCTGCTCACTAAGCCATGCAGCCTCTATATGGTACATCAGCTCAAGCTAAAATAGTTAAGTCTACATTTTAAAGGACCAATGATACAAAAGCATGATCCCAGCTTGGTGTGGTAGTTGCACACCTATAATCACAACATTGGATATAGTCAGCAACAAAAGTATAACAAGTTCTAGCCCAGCCTTGCATAAACGTAACAGGTGCAAGGACTGCTGGGACTACAAAATGAGGCCTAGTCCCAAATATCATTCCAGTATTTAGAAGCTAAAGATAGACTATGGGTGCAAATAAAGACAAAGAGTTCAAGGTCTTCCTGGGCTACAAGAGATCCATGTCCAATAAAAATTTTAAAAATACTAAGCATCACTGTAGTGCATGCCTTTAACCTCAGCAATGCAGGCCACCCAGGACTAGACACCCTGACTCCAAAATAAAACAGTAAACACACACACACACCAAATAATGGTGATCAGATATCCAAAGGAGACTGACTAGCCTTGGCATCAGACATGTTTTTAACAAAATATTCGTAATACAAAATAGAATACAGTAAAATGAGATTTTAACAGGCAGGGTCACTGTATTCTTTGACAATCTAAGGTGTAAGAAATAGATAAACTAATTAAAGAATGGACAGATTCTGGACATACAGAAATTGAAAGTAAACAAGGCAAACACCTCCAAATATTTACACATAATACAGTCAAGGTTCAGATATTTTCTATTGTTTTCTAAAGTTAAAATATTGTCTTGGGTCTGGAGAAAAAAACTAGGCATTGTTGTGGATAATGATGTAAGCCCAGTGTTAGGTGAAGACCAGGATTCCCAGGGCCTGTGGTCAGCAACCTACCCTAACCTATGAGCACTACCATAATTAGTGAGTCCAGGGTCCCAGTGAGAAAACTCATCTCAAAAGCCAGTTGGCCAAGTGTGGTGGCACACACCTTTAATACTAGCACTGAGACTACAGAGGCAGGTAGCTGTCTGTGAATTAAGACAGCCTGTTCTACATAGTGAGGTCCAGATCTACCCACCTACCTATCCATCTACCTACCTACCCACCTACCTTCCTATCTCTGTCTCTACTGATCAGGTAAGGGTTAGATATAGATAATGTGGATGGCCATTGAAAACCAACACCTGCATCAACCCCCGACACAAACACCTCAGCACTACTATGCACATGAATTTTATTCACTGTAAATTTTTTTAAAAAGCTTTTTCTTCTGTTAATCTAGCTGTGTGCCACACTGGAGAACAAGTCAAGCTCTGCCCACTCAGTTACAGAACCATGAGTAAAAACAATCAACACATATGAATCACAGAAATTTCTAGAAGTAATACAACCATGAAAAATTTTGTATATAAAATACTTAGTCATACACTACATAACTACAGTCTGGTCATCAACAGAATAAGAGAATACAATGAAAATAAAAAATTCCTATTGCCTAGTGTGATGGCACAGCCATGCCATCAAAATAATGTACTGCAACACAGTAGCACAAATCTCTAATGCTAACATTACAAAGGTGGAAGCAGAAAGGTCAATCAGGAGTTCAAAGCCATCCTTGGTTATATAAAAAGTTCAAAGCCAGTTTGAGCTACAAGATACTGTCTCTAAAAAGAAAAATGTTCAAATTCTACCCACATTCAAGATTGTTCTATCAAGAAATACTATTTGTAAAATCTCTAAAAAGTTAGACCAGTCTCCATGCCCAGAACTGGTAGGAGATACAGAATACAGTAATCTCAGAAATTACTGCAAGTCACTGTGGAAAGATCTCTAAAATACAACCATAATTTAAAAACACAAATCTATAAAAACAAATTCCCTTTAGCATGCAAAACTTAAGAGACAATTTGATAATGGTTGATAAGATGCCAACTTATCAGCCAGGCGGTGGTGGCACATGCCTTTAATCCCAGCACTTGGGAGGCAGAGGCAGTTGGATTTCTGAGTTCGAGGCCAGCCTGGTCTACAGAGTGAGTTCCAGGACAGCCCGGGCTATACAAAGAAACCCTGTCTCAAAAAAAAAAAAAAATGAGTAAAAAAACACAAACAAACAAAAAAAGATGCCAATTTATGTCTCTTTTTATAGACACAAGAATAGACCGAAACCTATACCAGTATCAGTGAAACCTCTCATATCTCTCGGATTTAAAATACTTCCACAATGTATGTCTTCTTCATGTAATAAAAAAAGCTAAGTTTATGTATTACAAACTACAATAGCATGTATTGGTATAATCATCAATGTCATATCAAATTTATGCCTCTGTAAAAAGCATTACTTACACAAAAGTGTTCAGGCTTTGAAGTTACTAGAAATGTCAAAATAAAGATGTTAAACAGCACATGGGTCACCTATTTTCCTGCCAAACAGTGTTGAAGCATCACCACACACAACCTTCCAATACCACAGGGCCAGGCATCAGGACATGTGCCATATGTACCACGAAGGAAGGAGAGCTGTGCAGGTGTATGAAGTCAGTTTAGGTAAGCAATGACAGCCTCAAATAATGATGATAATGAATTCTAATGGTGGTTTTAAGTAACACTGCTTTGGTGGAGAAGATGTTACACAAGTGAACACAGCACAAGCAGGGCATCAAGGAATGAATTTCGATAGGACCTGGTATTGTCCATGCCCAAGGACAACTGCATTGCTTACCATCTGTACATATGATTGTAAGCCTAGCCCCATTTTAAACAGAATACGTATTTCACAGAAAACAGCCACAAAGACTAAGGCAGGGTATTCACAGGAAATATTTGATGTCGTATACAAAATATATTCATGAAATCTGTCTTTCTTGAGGTTTGGTGGGAGACAGTCAACCACTCAAAGCAGAAGTTCCCATGTGAGCCAGGCATATGCTCACCTGCAATTTTAGTACTAAGGAGGCTAAACCAGAAAGGTCACAAGTCAAAGAGCAGCCTGGGCTACAGAGCAAAGTTTTACCTAAGGGAGAAAAAAAATTGCCAGGCAGACTTGGTGTCATACGCCCTTTAATCTCAGCCACTCAGGAAGCAGAGGCAGGATCTCTGAGTTCAAAGCCAGCCTGATCTACATTGCTACTTCCAGGCCAACCAAAGCTACACAGTGAGACCCTGAATGGATAAAAACTTCATACTGAAACCCATTATGTATTAATACACGCTAGTAAGAAAATCTTAGGGCTGGAGAGATGGTTCAGTGGTTAAGAGCACTGTCTGTTCTTCCAGAGGTCCTGAGTTCAATTCCCAGCAACCACATGGTGGCTCACAAACGTCTGTAATGGAATGCCCTCTTCTGGTGTGACTGAAGACAGCTACAGTGTACTCATATACATAAAATAAATAAAATCTTTAAAAAAAATTTTAAAAAGAAAGAAAATCTTAAGGGGCAGAGCTAGGGAAATGGTTTTGAGGGTAAGAATGCTTGAGGAAACTAAGTTTGAATTTTCAGCATCTTATAAAAACCAAGATATGGCTTTGCATGCAAATAACCCCAGAGTTGCAGGGTGGAGACAGGTGGATTCTGAGCGCTCTAACCAAACCAGCTTAGGCAAAAAACTGAGTTTCCACCTTTCTAGCCTCCACATATATGTGCACAGGCGTGCTCCCAGAGCTCATACACACAAACAGTAACACAAAAGCAGCATGTACTTAAGTGCTTATAGATACAAACACTCAAGTTATCCTACAAAACTACAGCTCACACGACAGACCAAGTTTCAAATGTTACACCCTTAAAAATTAAAGGGAAAATTAACAGAAGTCAGACCTAAGGAAGGAAAAAAAAAAACAAAGCCTTTAATCTATAGTTTCTTTCATAAAAAAGAAACAAAACAAAAACTGGAGCTAGTAAAATGGAACACAATCTGATGACCTGAGTTTGAGTTTGATTTTCAGGCCACATGGTAAAAGCATTATAATTAATTCTTGCAAGATGTCCTCTGAATTCCACACTTTTTAAAGTGTGATATAAAAAAAAAAAGACTGAAAAATCAATATGCTCTATCATTACTTTACAAACTTTTTGTTTTGTTTTGAGACAGGGTTTCTCTGTTTAGCCCTGGCTGTCCTGGAACTCACTCACTCTGTAGACCAGGCTGGCCTCGAACTCAGAAATCCGCCTGCCTCTGCCTCCCAAGTGCTGGGATTAAAGGTGTGCACCACCACTGCCCAGCATGCTCTAGCATTATATGATTACTAATAAGTTAAAAAAAATTGCAGTACTACAGACAAAATATTCCCCACCTTAAAAATTTATAAAGACCTATGAGCCTCACACTGTAATGTACATCTTCCTAGTGACTAGTAACCACTTTTAAGTTATCTAACTTTAATTCCTTCCTGAAGTATCAAATATATAAACATAAGGGTCAGACAAGACTGCCAGCTGGAGCCAACCCACACTATAAAGCAAGTTCCAGGCTACCTACCCTGAACAACCTAGACCACTTCCAGTTCCCATCTCAGCCACCACTGCAAACCATATGACAGCTATGACTTACTTAGTACCAAGTGGTAATCTAAGTTTTTGCATATTATTTCCATACTGTTTGAAATAGTAGCCTTATTTTAACTGGCTGCTGTGTAACAGTTTCCTCCATGATCAAAATATTCCATCCTGCAGGCAAGCTCTTTAAGCAGAGAGGTAAACAAAGCAAGAACTCCCTGAAGCTGACCAGATTCACTAGGCCACTCTCTGACTGAATAAACAATAAAGCTGAGAGTGAGTCCCTCCTGGGAAGAGAAGCTGAGCTTCAAGAACTCTGAGAAGAGACCAGCTGACTAGAACAAACAGAAATCAGCAGAGCTGCTTGGAAGAGGTCTAGAGCAAATGAAACATAAGGAAAGTACACTCTCCAACCTGTTGTGCTACCTGCAGGCTGTGCAGTGTGTTCCAGGTTTACCAGATTTTGTGAGCTGTCAGTCATCCTGGGGTGGGCCTTGGTAATAAGGCAGCTGTCTTTGAGCCATTCTGTTCCTAAGTAATCCCAATAAAATTCACTGGTTCAACAAGTGGGACTTTGATGGTATCCATAGTTTGGTCTGTTGTGGGCTCTCTATCAGGGGTGAGTATACTGTTCCCCAGGAAAAGTTTTGTCACACAACACTATCTAGCAAGGATTTAAGTTTTCCTTAAAAAAAAAAAAAAAAAGAAAAAAAAAAGAAAAAAAGAAACCAAAAAGAATGACATTGTTGGCTTTGTTCATCTCTCAAAACGCCATCAGACAGACTAAACAAACCCCAAAGGGTGAAGAAAAGCTGACAAACCGTGCACCTCTGGGACCTACCTGTTCAAAAGGAAACAATGGTACAGAGGTCAAGGCCCTGAACTAAGAATCATACCCGCCCCACCGTGCTCCCCAAAACACAAGGGTCCAACAGGTATCACCAGAGCCATGGCAGTCTGACTTGAGAGCAGCAATTACAAATAAAATACTCTTGGCCACTCCACCAATGAGTGAAGAGAAGATCTGAAGGGACCACTTGTGCTCACTGAGCTCTTAAATGTGGCATTAACAAAGCTCACATCCAGAAACCAACCCCACATAAGGAGACAACTATGTCTACACATGACCCTGTCTCAAAACAGGTAGAGGGGAAAGCATTATGAAATAGGTACATTTTGTTAAAAAATAAAATAACTTTCTTGGGGCTGGACAGATGCTTCATAAGGGCATGAATTCATTTCCAAATACCCATATGCAGCTCAAAATCCCCTGAAACTCCAGACATTCACTTCTGATCTGGCAGGCACAGCATTCACACAGTGTACAGACATACATGGAGGGAAAACACCCATACACATTAAAAATAAACCTTAAGGCCTAGCAGGAGGGTGGCATACATCTTTAATCCCAGTACTGGGAAAACAGAGACAGAAGGATCTCTGTGAGTTTGAGACCAGCCTGGTCTACAAAGTGTTTTCCAGGACAGACAGGAAGGACTACACAGTGAATCCATCTTGAAAAAGCAAAAAAATAAATAATATTAGCATTATTTCTACTTTTTCTCCTGTAAAATAGATTTGTGTACTAATTGTGAGATATCCTGATCCAATCATTCAATTTCCAGAACCAGGGAATTTGTTGTGGACAAAGTTCATAAAAAAAGCTCACAGTATTGGATTGGGGATGTTGCTCAGTGGTACAGCACCTGCCTGGCACACAGAAGGATATATCATCTCCAGAACCAGTTAGACAAAGTAATTGCTATCTGGTTCTGCACTTGTGACTCAATGCCTGAACACTGGGCTAACATATGCAAGACCTAGGTTCCACCCCCAGGACTAGTATAAAACAAGAAAGCAAATAAAGGCTACACTGTGTTTGGAAAAAAAAATATTGTTCAAACTCCAGTAAGTGTAATAAAGAATATAAAAGCACCAATCATTTTCATTCAAATATCTAAATATACAATATCCAAACAACATAGTGAGTAGAGAGTTCAATTTCTAAATCAGAGCAGATCAACTATAGGCATTGTACTTATCAAAAAGTTAAGGCAATCTGTACAGACCCAACTGATAAGATACCTCTCTCCTATTCCCCAGAAAGGGTTTTTCTGAGCTGCCCTGGTACTCACTTTGTAGACCAGACTGGCCTTGAACTCAAGAGATCAGCCTGCCTCTGCCTTCCAAGTGCTGGGATTAAAGGTGTGAGTAGTCACTACCACAAACTAAGATGATCTTTTGTTAAAAACAATTTTTTTCAAGAAATAAAATGCTTTTCTTGTGATGACACAAAAACAACTCAGTCCAGTCAACAGCTCAAGAGAAAGAGAGGCAATACAAGCAATATTTTGGGGACTCATTTAGGGACTACTTTTGAAAGATGGTACCTAGTCAATTTTAAGGCTTTTCTATGTAAGTAAAACTAGTGACTTGCATTCATTTTTGGTGTTTGCTTGCATGTATAAATGTGCACTGTGTATGTGCTGTACCCTTGGAGGCCAGAAGAGGTCATCAGATTCCTGGGAACTGGAGTTCCAGAGACTTGTGAGCCTACAAGTGGGTGCCAATAATCAAACCTGGATCCTCTGGAAGAGCAGCCAGATCTTAACCACTGAGCCATCTCTCCAGCCTGATAAATGATTTTTTTCACTAGAGGGTTCCCTTCTCCCCCCAACACAGGGTCTCAGTATGTAGCCTTGGCTGTCATAGAATGGTGCAGACCAGGTTGGAACTTGAACTGGCAAAAATCTACCTGTCTGTGCCTTTAATCATCTACTGGAATAAAAGGTGTTCACCACCATGTCTTTACAGAATGGAATGCAAGGATTACATATGATATGCAAAGAAATATTAAGTGAATGAATCATAGTCACATTAGGTTGACAGATATATTTTAACAGACCACTGAAAAGGTTCTACTAAATTATACACTACACCAGATATTTTTTTCTTCCTAAAATGCAGCTAGCTATTAGAAAGCTAAACTACAACCATAAATGAATCTTGTAAGAAGAAATGAATACTTGTTAATATAATCAGAGATCTGAGCATGTTGGGGCATGCATATAATCCCAGCACTACAGATATGAAAAAGCAGAAGGACCATAAGTTCAAAGCCAAAGATATTTTCCCGGAGACAGGGTTTCTCTGTGAAGCCCTGGCTGTCCTAGTACTCACTCTGTAGACCAAGCTGGCTTCAACTCACAAGAGATTCGCCTGCCTCTGCCTGGAGTGCTGGGATTAAAGGGTTCAAGATAAACCTTTAAGGGGGCTGAGAATGTAGTTCAGTGTTATGGCTCTTATCTAACACATGAGGCACTAGGTTCTAGTTCCAGTGCCCTCCCGTAATAATACTAAGATGTTGACAACAATGAAGGAAGCTGAGGTGGCAGTCACATCTGTAACCCCAGCACATGGTGACTGAGACACGACTGACTGACTAGAGTATGAGTTCCAAATCACCTGAGCTAGATGGAGATTTCATCTTCAAGGATTAAAAACAGCCTGGCTTGGCTACCTAAGACTATAATTAAGAAGGCAGGGGGAATTCGGATCACTGAGTTCAAATCTAGCCTGGTCTACATAGTTGTTGGCCCAGGCCAGCCAGGGCTACAGGCCCTGACTGAAAAGTGATAACTGCTCAGAGAAGCTATATAACCACTTGCTGAGTGTTATATTCAAACTAAGCAGACAGCTCACCAACACTGAACCCAAAATAACCTTTCCTTTCCTGCCCCCCCCACTACAGAGCAGTGTATGAAGATGGGTGGGTTAGCTTCCAGAGTAATTGAGCCAAACTGAGAAAGCAACTTTTTCCACACAAGCTATAGCACAATAAACCAGATTCTTCCTTTTGAAAAAAGTACAGTATAAGTTCAGAGTGACATTTGGAAAGGAGTCTAGAAAGATGTTGGGCATATGAAGTTTGCTAACCTAGAAAGGCAGGACAGTGACAACTTCACCATCTGGAACGTGTCAGTTAATCACCTTAAGTCCTCAAGGCAATAAACACAAGTTAGACTTCAAACAATTACAAGGATTAGTAAGACAACAAAAGGCTGGAAAAGCCACAGTACAAAAAAAAAAAAAAAAGTCCTCAACAAATCCCTGAAACAGTATCAAAGCGACACAATGGATCATTCTTTCCTAGGTTCTTTCCAACTAAAACTAGTAGGTTCTTTGTGCCAAAGCACAGAAATCTAGAAAACTCTGATAAATTCTTAACAATTGTTTTGCAACAGGCAGAAAAGCATTCTCACCTTTTATCTTTAAGGCATCTCCAACTTTTTTTTATTACATTCATTTATTGATTTGATTTTGTGTATGAGTCCAAGGACAACTTCTGGGAATCAGCTCTCTTCCCAGATCAAATGCAAGTCCTCAGGCCTGGTATCGACCTGTTGGGCTATCTCACCCATACCCAGGGGTCTCCAATTTTGACAGATCAATTGCGTGAGTGTTCTGAAATCATCTTTCCCCCACATTCCCAAGCATCTCTGAATGACAGGTAGGCCTGTGACTATGAACCCAGGTTTTCTACTTACATTGTTTCTCCAGTTTTAGCTACATGACAGAGAAACTGATCCAGTACAGGACAAACTTCTTTTTTCCCTCTCTTCTCAAAATCTAGGTAAGAAAAAGAAAAGAAGGGTTATCACTATGTCCTTGCCAAGAAAACTTCAAACTCTTTCTCTACATTTGGCAACAACTAAGAAAAGCAGCCTCAGCTGGTTGCCCGTGGGACACGCCTTTAATCCCAGCACTTGGGAGGCAGAAGCAAGCGGATCTCTTGAGTTCCGAGGCCAGCCTGGTCTACAGAGCGAGTTCCAGGACAGCCAAGGCTACACAGAGAAACCCTGTCTTCCAAAAAACAATTTTTTTTTAATTTTAAAGAAAATCAGCCTCTCACTCAAATACCCACATACATGCACCCCTGAATCCCTACCTCCATATCACCCTTTTCCACCGGCAGTGCCAATTCTCCTAAAGGGGGCACTACACCTCACGGACTCTCCTTCGGTGTTCCCTAAGAGTGGCGCAGGGGAGCCCCGGCATCCGACCCGGGCCCCGACCGCCGCAGCGTGTAACTGAATGAATCCAGCCCCAAAGCCACCCAACTAAGCCGCCATCCTCCAAAGGCTCCTGCATGTCCAAGGGGGTCCTCAGAACGCCGGGACCCCCGCGGTTCCAAGTTTGGGAAGCAGTGTTCTCGAGCCTGTTGCTTGCCAAGTCCCGGCCCCAGCATGGTGAGTGCGAGCCTCCCCAGGCCCAGAGGCCGCCGCTGCCGCCGCCGTACGACGAGGCCGCGCCGGTGCTCGGCGCTCCCCTCCCCCCAAGCCCGCAGCCCACACAAAGCCCGGCGCGGGCGACGGCGGGGAGGCGCGAGCGGCCTCCGCCCGAGCGCGCGGCCGGCAGCGCGGCGACCCCCACCTTTCAGCGCCTCCTGCAGCCTCTCGACGTCCATGGCGCCGCGGAGTCCCTCGCTGCCGGCGCCTCCCTCGGCCGCCGTCCCGGGGGCCGCGGCGCCCGCCCCCGCCCCCCCGACGCCCGCCCCCGCCCTCGCACACACTCCGCCACACGCCGGCGATCGGGGAGGGGGGTCCCGAAGGGAGCCGGGGGGGAAGCGAGAGACGGAGCGAGACGGACGGAGCGAGAACCTCCCCGAGCCGCTACCACCAGCCCTCCAACATGGCGCCCGGCACGTCAGCGCGCGCACGCTCCCCACAGCTGTCGTCCTCGCGCCCGCTGCGCGCGCGCGCGCGCACCCACACACGCCCAGGAGCGCTCCCGGCCCGCCCAGTGCGCGTGCGCTGCGGAGACCTCCAGAGACGGAGGCGAGAGTTCGGAGCCCGCGGCTGTCGTTGCGCGCTGCAGATGCAGACGCCGCCGCCGAGCGGAAAGAATGTAGCTCATGTGTCCGCATGGCTTCTCTGAGCCTCCGTTTCCCCATCCGTTCACTGAAGGCGCTGGTGCCGACCTTTGTTGTGATCCCTGTGTTCTGTTGCTGTCATCACTTAGAGCTCAGAGAATACATTTTCACTGTTTTGGTTTTGTTTTTTGTTTTTTGTTTTTTTAATTTTCAAGGATCTTGTATTTCCCAAGCTGGAAGATGACCTTAGGCTACTCATTCTTCTGATTTCACCTCCCAAACGCTGGGATGAGAGGGGTGTACCAGCATTCCTGTTTTTATGGGTGCTGGCAAGCGTTTTACCTACTGAGACACATTCCAGCCCTGTATGCCTTTACATTTTAAAACTTGTACATCTATTTCGTTATGTATTAGAGAGGAGGGTGTACCTCAGTATGCATGTGGAGGTCAAAGGATAACTTTGGGGAATTGGTTCTCTCATTCCGGCTTGTGGATTCCATGAATGAAACACAGACCTCTCAGGCTACCTGGTAAATGCTTTTACCTGCCTATGCGCCTCCCTGGCCTCTCTGCATTTTCAAAACAAAACAGACCTGCACTCAGCTTTGATGTTTGGTGAGAAATGATGGCTACAGCTGAGTAACCAAGAGTCTGAAAAATCTAGAATCAACTGGATTCTTCTCTTCTCCCCTCTCCCTTGGGTGAGGGCTAGTGACCTAGAGTCTCCAAAGCTTCACTAAGTATGTGAGAACTCCAGAGCCCTGCTCAGGTTAGGCGAAGCTTTACCACTGCAGTCCATCCTTGGCCCTGGAAGCCTCACTTTCTTCCCTGGTGAACACGGGAGAGGCTCTTTACCAAGAGATGTAAGGTTAGGGAGATGCTTCAACAGGTACAAGCATTTGCTGTCAAGCTGGGACTTGAGTTTACTCCCTGGGGTCCCACGTGGTGGAAGGAGAGCACTGACTCTCACAAGTTGTCCTGTGGTCCTTACACTTGCCCACCCCCCACCCCACCCCCAATGTGGAAACAAAACTTCTTAAGCAGACATAATGAAAGAATGAAATAGTGGCTACGAAGCACTGGACAGACCTGTTGGCTACGATTCTGAAGTGTTCGGGCAGCTGTTTTATTATGGGCCTCAGTTCTCACAAGGAGAGAGCAAGAATCTATGAGAGAATCTTCAGTCATGACGGATGGATTCGAAGTATGTCAAAGATGGCTCTAGAAATTCCATGACAAATGAAGACAAAGTACATCAAGACAGTTCTAGAACTCAGAACATCTGGCTTTAAACCAACATGGAGCATTTTATGCTTTTTCTGTGGGCCAGCAAGATAACTCATGGGGTGAAGTGCTTGGAGCCAGAGTTCGATCCATTGTATTCACGTGGTTGTCATCTGACCTCCATTTTAACATGCATACTCAGGCACACACAAAATAATTTAAAAAAAAAATAAAGAAAAAATAAAAGCTATTGCTTGTTCTATCTTCTCTTCCCGATGCCCTCATACCATCAAAAAAGAAAAGCTATTGTTTGTTCTACCTTCTCTTCCCAGTGCCCACATACCAT
>NW_021604665.1:9365573-9425567 GCF_004785775.1 Grammomys surdaster | reverse complement strand
AAAGCTATTGTTTGTTCTACCTTCTCTTCCCAGTGCCCACATACCATGTCGTCAACAAAGAAGGGATGAAGCCTGTTGCCAGTGGTAACTTAGATGCTAAGAATCTGGACACAGCCATCACAAAGTTGACTTTAAAAACATGTTTCTGATGCTAACTCTGGACTTTAGATGCAAGCAAAATCTTCCCACACTCAAAATACCTCTGTCAAATTTTGCTGCCAACCAATTGTCTATGTCTTTAGGCCACTACTGATAAGGGTGTATGTTCAGAAATCACAGGAAGATTTCAGGGGAGGACAACATCATGAAACCACTGGTGATGACTGCCATGTGCCTGAATCCCTCCAGTTCTGAATAGAACTACTAACTTCACAACAAAGTTTACCGGCTCCTCTCAGCTCTTCTGGCCACCATAGAGCCCGGTTTCTCACATCAGAGCAATCTGCTGTACAATACAGCCACACTAGCCAAGTGCAGATATTTAAGTCTGAGGAAAAAGAACTCAGTAAAATTTAAAATTCAGTTTCTGGATTCTTCAATAAAAACCAGTTCCTCTGGCCCCGCCCTGTTTCAAGTGGCTATTCAATCTTGTATTCCATTGTTACAGGGTTACTGGGAGTTCTGTCGGAACCTTCTAGTGGAGAGCAAGCCAATTCCATTCCTGTCACGATGCTTTGTCCCTTTCGTCAGTCTCAGCTTGGGTCAAATTAAGTCTTTTGTTTTGTTTGGTTTTATGGCTAGTCAGAATCCATCTGTCTCTTTAGTATGTGCTGGGGATCAAGCCCAAGGCCTCTCACATGTTAGGTAAGTGTTGTGCTACTGAGACATACTCTCATACTTAGATGTCTCCCCTCAAGTTCCTTTCTCTTTCTCCTCTCCTCCCTTCCTTCCTTCCCCTTCCCTCCTTCCTCCTCTCTCTCCCCTCTCCTTCTCCTGCCCTTCTCGCCTCTCTCTGCTCTTCCTCTACTACCTTTTTCTCTCCCCTTCTTTTTCTCTCTCCTCTCTCTACTTCTCCCCTCTTCTCTTAGTCTCCTTCCCTCCTCTTCCCTCCATCCCTTGTCCTCCTTTTCTCTCGCACTTCCCCCTCTCTTTTCACCTCCCTCCTGTCTCCTCTCCTCTCTTTTCTCCCCTCTCTCACCTGTCCTGTTCTCTCCTCCCCCAGCACCTAATTCTTACAAACAAAATTGCTCTCTGTAGACCAGGCTGGCCCAGAACGGGGCACATAGCCCATTCTGACCTCTAACCCAGCACCCTCCCACCACAGTCTCTTGAGTGTTGACATTATAGACCAGCTGTCTCTCCAGCCTTTTCATTTAAAGGTCTCTGCCCTTAGGGTTTTCTGTTTGAAATCTTTTCCCCAGCAGACCACTGTGGGACCTTCCTCACACATTTCTGGTGTCAGACTAAATACCACTTCCTCTAGGACACTTCCCATTCCCTTAGGCAGGTGTTGCTGTGCACATGTCTCTTCTGTCTTGTACCTTATCTGTTATTTGCAGGTCAAGCTTGGAAAGAGAGTAGAGGCAAAAGAGGAGCCAGAGGAATGGCTTTTTGGGTTGTTTCCTACTTTCTTCTAGAATTCTTATCTGGACAGCTTCCTGCTAAACCTTGTTTTTTAATCCCACAGATGGGAAGAGAAAGACCACCTAACCCAAATCATCATGGCCAAATTAGTTAAAGCAAGCAATTAATTAAAGCAAGCTTTTTTTTTTCTTTGTGTAATTGGGCTGCCTCTCCCTAAGGCAGGGTTTGAGAGGTCAGCATTGGATGTGAAGACAAAGTTTAAAAGCTTTAAAAGCTCAGGGGTAAGCCAGGCGGTGGTGGTGCACGCCTTTAGTCCCAGCACTTGGGAGGCAGAAGCAGGAGGATTTCTGAGTTCGAGGCCAGCCTGGTCTACCGAGTGAGTTCCAGTACAGCCAGTGCTACACAGAGAAACCCTGTCTCAAAACAAACAAAAAACAAACAAAAAAAAAAAGCTCAGGGGTAGGGGTTCCAAATGGAGGATTTGGGAGGCAAAATACTTAGCGTTATAGGAGCAGAACATTAAGAATACACATTAGTCCTAACAACCTCCTGAAAGTGGTCATAACAACAGGTAGTCAGGACAAGGTAGCCATAGCAACCCTCTGAGACAAAGGGAGGGTTGCAAGATGCTTATTAGCTTTTTGAAACAAAGCCATGATTGCCATTCCTGGAACAGGCAGTGCAGAACCATTCATAGTTAGGGTTACAGTGGGGCATAGCCCAATCCTTGAGAAACAGAAGTTTAATCATCAACAGGAATGAACCTAGTTTGTCTTTACTAGAAGCTGGCTTTTAAGGCTAAGATGGAAGCAAGCTGTTTCTTCACTTGTTTAATTCCCTGGGAGGAAGACAGGACCAAGATGTGGCTACCAGCCCCAGAACTGCTCATAATGATTCTTGGGATTCCTGTCCATGTATGGTCTCTCCCTGAATCAGAGAGTTCAGTGTGCAAAGTGGTGGAGGGAATGGCTAGATCGTAGAAGACTCTCAGGTTTCCACCTTGGGGGCAGAAGTCAGCTGTCATTCATGAGAACACTGGCTACCCCGGGGGAAGGAGCCAGAAGCAGAAAGGCAGAGGAGAGCTTGGGTTGAGGAACTGTCTCAGTGACTGCAAGGACAGTTGATGCTGGGACTGCAGTTAAGGTCAGATCATCTGAACAACTCCCCAGTTACTGATAAGAGGAGCCTGGAAGATGACAATGGTTATAATGCTTCCACTCCTGAAATAGCAGGAGTTCTTATATGTAATAGAAAACCAGTGCAAACAAAAATTAAATGCTGACAAAAATTAAGTTTTTAGTTTAGTTTTTTGTTTTTTTTTTGTTTTTGTTTTTGTTTTTTGGACAGGATCTCATTGTGTAGTAACCTGCCAGAACTAACCAATCTGAAATGCACTGTATAGATCATGCTGGCATCAAATTCACAGAGATCCACCTCACTCTGCATCCTGAGTGCTGGGATTAAAGGCTGACTTCACACTGCCAATTCCACACTCCCAGGGGAGAAGTCGCAGGGCTCTGGCAGGGATCAGCAGGGCAAACACCGTGGAGTTTGGGACTAAGGGCAGCAATGCACAACAGCTGGCATATACCAGCGCCTTGGCTTTCTCCCCACTGTGATCAAATGTCTGACAGAAAACAAACAAACAAACAAACAAACTTCAGGAAGAGGTTTGGAGCCCTTAGTCCATCCTAGTGGGGAAAGCAGGTGGAGCTACCTAGTGTCTGGTGCGGTAGCTTGTTAGACATCGTTCACATCACAGCAGACAGAACAGAGCATGAAACAGGAGCCAAGACTAAGTCTCAAAGGCCAGTCCTTGCAACTACTTCCTCCAATCCACCCAGCCTATTCCCGCCCCCATTTTCTAAAGGTTTCACAGTGTTCCTAAGCACTGCTACTTGCTGGGGACCAAGCATTACAAAATGAGCCAGTGGGGGACATTTCAGATTTAAAGCAGAACAGAGAAAGACCTTAAACCATTTCAAACAGCAACTGGCAGGCTGTAGCCCCACCACTGCATGTACTGCACATGCGCACTGAGTGAAAGCCCGGAGCGCAGAGGAGTGGATGCAGAAGAGGGAGACGGGAAGAAAGGGTAGAGAGAAAACAGCCAGGGTGACTTCAGAGACCATGTGGGAGGATCTTTTTATAAGTCCATGGGGAATTACTGGAGTCTGGCTGTCTTCCTGAGCAGAGTCTGTGGAAAAAGACAAGAGATTTAGGAAAAGAATAGGGGAAAAAAAAATCCAGTTTCCACAGGTTGGAGACCAGCAAACAGGCCTGGGTTAACATATCACTTTATTACTGCATAGCAAAAGCAGCAACCAACAGAAAACCATACAGAGTGGAAGAGCATATTTATAAAGCTCTCCTCTGATAAAGATTAATGTTCAGAATACATACGAAACTGACAAAATTCAGTAGCAGCAAATCCGTTTAAGAATGAGCATTGTATGGGGATGGAGAGATGGTTCAGCTGCCAGCCCCCACATGACACATGATCACAACTGCCTGTAACTCCAGCTTTGAACGCCTTCTGGCCTCTTTGAGCACCTGCAGGCATGTGACACACATACTAGCAATCACACACTAAAAAAGTAAACATTTTGGGCTGGAAAGATGGCTCAGCAGTTAAGAGCACTGACTGATTTTCCTAGAGGTCCTGAGTTCAATTCCCAGCAACCACCTGGTGGCTCACAACCATCTGCAGTTGAATCCGATGCCCTCTTCTGGTGTGTCTGTAGTACATACATAAATAAACAAATCTTTAAAAAAATTAAAAAATAAACATTTTAAAATGAGAATTAGACCTAAACATACATTTTTGTGTGCATGTGTATATTCATGTTAATGTGTTCTGGTTCACATGTATGTACATGCATGTGGAGTTCACATCATGTAAGACAATCTAAAGAATCCCCTTTTATGACAAGTCATTCTAGCTGCTAGGTAACAGGAGATGTCTGTCAGTGTGTACTTCACAATGAGATAGCCATAGATAATGGCATCACGGTGTATATTTTACAAAGCTAGAAAAAGCTGAGGAAAGTGGAATATCCCTGTAATCCCAGCACTTGAGAGGCAGAGGCAAGGGGAATCTCTGTGAGTTCAAGGCCAACCTGATCTATATGGTAAGAGCTCCAGAGCACCCAGGACTGCATAGAGACCCTGTTTCAAACAAACAAACAAACAAACAAACAAAGCTAGGAAAAAGATTTTTACCATAAAGAAATGATAAATGTTTGTGAGGATTGATAAGCTTACCTTGATTTAAATAACACACAAAGCCAGGCCAGGTGGCATACACCTTTGATTCTAGCACTTGGGAGGTAGAAGCAGGTGAATCTCTTGAGTTCAAGGCCAGCCTGGTCTACAAAGTGAATTTCTGGACAGCCTGATCTAAATAAAGAGACTCCATCTCAAAAAAACAAAATCAACATAAATAAATAAAACAAAATCACATGATACATGGATTATTCTCATAAATGCTTGCAATTTTTATATATTTATATATCAGTTTAACTAAATTTAATTTAAATGCACTCTATAAAGCCTGGAAAGTTCTGTGATTCCTTGGCCTTTTATTTATGCCTTCGAGTCCTTACTTGTATAGCACCAAGCATAGGAAGAGAGAGCTAAGGTGAACAAAATAGACCGGTTATAATGTTCTAAACAGTATGGTAGTTACTTCTCAAACCCACTGGGTTTCACTCGTCCCTCAGACTCTCAAAAGCTAATGGGTTCTTAGTAAAAAATACAAGGAACTTAGGTCTTTTCTTAAAGACTGGGGATTGCTTTCTGTGGTGTCATGATCAATGCTGGCAATGACGTGCAGCTTTCGAGCAGATAGAGGAGAGACAGATAGGATAGGTAAATGTGTCTTCATTCAGCCTGACCGCCAGTGTAAAGGTGGGCTTCCAGAAATCTGGAAAAATAAAACAAGAGACTGTTGGGAGGGTGGAGTGATTGGGACACACACGCACACGCACACACACACACGCTCTACCTGCCAGGTACCCATTGCTCGTAACCCCTACCTTCTCGTTCTTCTTTGCCTCTTTATCTTTCTGAATCTCCTTCCACTGCTTGGGAGTACACATCTCCATTTTAATTTGCTCACTAAGTACAACTTAACAGTATGGTTCGGTTACAGGAAAAGTATCTGGTTGGCTGACTCAGGCCAAGTGTCCTTACTGCTGTACCTAGGAACCAAGGTCTTGTATAAATCTGGCTGTTGCTGGCTGCTAAGGCAGAAAGTCCAGTTCATGTTAGTTCTCAGAGAAGGAGTATGGGGATGTAAAATTTGGTCCGACTTTGTGCACATCTGTAAGTATGTTTCTGAGTGGGAGAAGCACCTGAATCAGAAGCCAGATGAGAATAGCTGGCCTTCCTTAATGTGGACTGGGCCCCCTCTAATGAGGCAAAGGCCTCAATAAAGCAAAAGCCTTACTCTTCCCCAAAGTGATCTTAAATGTCTTCTGTCTGATTGGCTCTACCCAGGACCTGGTTTGTCAGGTCACCCTTTAGATCATAGGGCTGGTAGCCTGCACGATATGAGCCAATGTTCCAAAAATGCATATAGTAACTCTCAGCCTTTCTGCTCGCTCTCCTTCTCACCCTCTCGCCTTCCCCAATGTTGTCTGTGTGTCTGTACACATCACACTACAAGGCACAGAGTGTGGATGTCCATTCTAGAGCGGGGGAGGTGGACAGAAAGATCTTTAGGGCTCACTGACTCACTGAGCTCCAGGCTCAGTAAGAAATCTTGTATCAAAAAAACAAAAACAAACAAACAAACAAACAAACAAAATGGTGTCTCTCTGTCCCATATACACTATTTCTGTTTCTTTGGAAAACCTCAAACACTTACCTATAAACATAAAGATACATACATATACACACTATCAGTAATTGAGTGTGATAACACTGAATGTTCTTCTGGTTTACATAAAGGTCTAAAATCTGACATCTGGGTTTAATCCCCTGCTTCCCACTTCCTGATTGTGTGAACCCAGGTAAATCATTAATGTCTAAAAGCTTGTTTCTTCAGCTGTGACCCGAAGCCACCAGAGGTGACTTAACCAGTTAAGCCAGTGGCTTGCCTCACTGACTACAACCTGATGTTCTAGTTTAGGCTGACTGACAAAAATATCTGTACGTCTGCTACTTCTGTCTCTTGAATAACTTCAAGAGCAGAAAGTCACAACACTGATACAAGAACACTTTCTCTGAGCTGCCTGAGACTAAGGTGCAGAGCAGGTAGCCACAAGCTCCTGCAAACCTTAGTGTCAATTCCTACCACAAAGACAACCATGTTCCTCTTCATTCCATCAAGAAATGAGCACTGATATGCTACCTCCATCTGACTCAGGGCCCTTTATAAGAGTGGACCCAGTAAAGTATCTTTACGGGGTCCCTGGCAGGAATACCATGAAGAAATGCTGTGTTCTCTTTCCACCCCATTGCTTCCGTCAAATGCATCCCATTATTAAAGACAGTCACTTTAATCAGGCATCATGGGTGTGTCACATTTCTCCTATGTGCATGCCTTCCTACCCGCCCCCCCGTAACTGTATTTGTTTTCTGTAAACTGCAGTGATGATTTACTACTAACTCAGTTGCTTAAACGAATGGAAACGTATCCTTCTACAGCTCTGGAGAAGGGGGTCTGAAGCCAAGGTGCAGGGGAGCTGACTCCTCTGAAAGCTCTCCAGGCAACTCAGGCCCTGTCTCTTCTGCCAAACACTTTCTGTCTCTGTCACCTTTCTCTTTATGTCTGTGTGTGTCTATTTGTGTCTCTGTCTCTCTGTCTCTCTCTCTCTCTCTCTCTCTCTCTCTCTCCCTCTCTCTCACTTCATCTCATATAAACCAGGCTGGCCTCAAACTCCTGTATCAGAGGACGACTTTGAACTTGTAATCATTCTGACTCCACCTAAAAGTGTTGAAATGGCAGTTGTGGGAGCACACACCATCCCTGGATCCTGCAGTGCTGGGGATCGAATCCAGGGCTTCATGAAAGCAAGCAGTTTGCCCACTGAGCTATCCCCTTATCCCTCTTTTAATTGTTTTGGACAGAGTCTGATGTAGCCTAAGCTGGCCTCAGACTTTAAATAACCTTAAATCCTTGATTTAAGATAACCTTCATGTAACCTTAAGATAACCTTAAATCCTTGAGCCTCCTATCTCTACTTCCTCACAGGCATTACTAGCCTAGTTTGGCAACCTTTACCCTTACTCTTAAAAAAAAAAAATTAAATTAGTGTGTGTTTGTGTGTAAGAGTAGCCTACAAATGCCACTAAGCACCCTGGGGATCCGAGCACTACTTGCACGCATCAGTACCCTCTTTCCACAACATGAGCCCTTGGGGGATGAATCTCAGGTTGTAGGGTTTGGCAGCTAGTGCCTTTTCCCATTGAGTAACCTCACCAGCCCCACCCTTAGCTTTAAAAAGAACTCTAATTGGGGGCTGGGGTATGGCTTAGTTACTAAAACTAAACTGTTGTGGTCTATGAGGTGGGAAGAGGGCTCGTGGGTGTAAAAGAAAAGAAGAGGTGTCGATAGGCCTGCAGGGCCTGCAGCGGGGCTGTGGGGCCTGTGAAGCCTAGATAAAGAATTTAATTCTCGACTTGGGAGGTGTGCTTCTGCTCACCTCAGTGCTGAGGTTACAGCACAGGCAACCAAGCTCGGCTGTTGGCATGAGTGTTGAAGAGTTTGATCTTAGGTCCTTGTACTTACAGATCTGTACAACCCCCTACAGTGCAATGGGGTTTTGTTCTGATTGTATATTTGTTTGTTTTTTTTTTTTAGACAAGATCTTACCATGTAGCCTGGTTGGCCTAGAACTCAGTCTGTAGACCAGGCTGGCCTTAAACTCTCTGAGATCTGTATGCCTTTGCCTCCTGAGTGCTGGTATTAAACAGCATGTGTCGCCATGTCTGGTGACAGTGGGATGTTTTACACACCCAAATGACAGACGCTGATTTATGTTTGTCAAAATCCTCAGTGTTCTTGTCAAATTTTCTTTTCTTGAACTCCCAAAAGAACACTCATCTTTTAGAGATGCCCAAATCTTGACACTCCCTCAAATATTCTAAAATCTACCTTTGATAAGACACTAGTAAACTGATCATTCTCAACTTGTAGAGAGAACTAGAATTGTCTGGGAAGTTTGAGGAAAGAGGACATTCTGGCTCCTAAATCCCAAGGTTCTGAGTCAAAGGGTCTTGGATCGGAGCCAGCATTGTCCATTTCAGGGAGAGTCTGAATTCAGTGGTTCTCAAGTTACCTGAAGGGCTTATTCAAACACAGATTGTGGGCGTGGCTTGTAGTTGAGAAACAAAGTGCTTCAGCTTGCCTGAAGCTATAGCCTTGATCTCCCCCCAACCCCCAACCAGCACCACCCAAAACCTGTAAGAGGAGGTCACTTACAGGTTTCAGATTCGGTTAAGTCTGTGGCTGAGTCCAAAGACATTTGTTTCTATCAAGTTATCAGTGATGCTGATGCTGCCGGTCCAAACTACACACTGTGAGAACCATGGTCATGGGGGTTGGGGTGGGGGATACTAATAAAATGTGGCCCCTGAGACTGCACTTGGAAAAACAAAAGCTCTTAAAGTGGTTTTCCGGCAGGGCGTGGTGGCACACGCCTTTAATCCCAGCACTTGGGAGGCAGAGGCAGGTGGATTTCTGAGTTCGAGGCCAGCTTGGTCTACAGAGTGAGTTCCAGGACCGCCAGGGCTACACAGAGAAACCCTGTCTCGAAAAAACCAAAAAAAAAAAAAAAAAAAGAAAAGAAAAAAGAAAAGGCACAACACATGAAACAATACAACAATTGTGCAGGAAAAAACAAACAAACAAAAACAAAAACCAAAAAAAACCTTTAAAGTGATTTTCCAGAAGTGGTGGTGCACACCTTTAATCCCAACCTTCAGGCAGCAGATGCAGATGGATCGCTGGGAGGTCAGCTTGTCTGCATAGTGAAGTCCAGGCCAACCAGTGAGATGCTATCTGTCTACAATAATAATTAAAAAAAAATCAAAAGTGTTACCCATGGCAGATGATGAGTCAAAGATTTGAGTGTTCTCCCTGGGGACCAAGTCTTCAGAACTGTGGGTAGATGGGTTAGGGGTAAAAAAGGAAAGCAGGGAGGCAATAAAGCACTTATCATCAAGGAAGTCCCCACTGTTGGGACTTTGAACTCCTCCTACTGGAGGATGCTGGGGTGAAATTGTGGAGCAGGCAATTCCATTACCCACCTGATGGGAGCTAGCCATGTTACAGACATACTAAATCGGCCATTCTATTTAGAAGACTACAGAAGTGTTCATTTTCCAGCACTTTCGGCATGCCATTAAGCAAGCAGAGCAGGCATGGTGGCAGAGGATGGCTTTGAGACAGCCAGGGCTGGGGAAATGCGAGGGGAGCTGCTTTGCATGGAAATCATGTGTGCAGAGAGGAAGGGAGAAAGTCAAATGGTAGCTGTCCATACAGAAGCTGTCTGAAGAGATGGAGGGTAACTTTAGACAGCTCCAATCCTAATGCACAACAAAACAACTACTTTAATTCCTTTTTTTTTTAACCTTTATTTTGGTTTCATGTGTATGGGGATTCTGCCTGTATGTATGTCAGTGTAAATCCAAGGCGTTGGATCTCCTAGGCCAGCATAGAGTTACAGATGGTTTGTGAGCTCCCCTGTGGGTGCTGGGGAATCAAGCCCTGGTCCTCTGAAAGAACAGCCAGCATTCTTTTTTTTTTTTTTCAAAATTTTTTTTTATTGGATATTTTATTTACATTTCAGAACAGCCAGCATTCTTTTTTTTTTTTTGGTTTTTCGAGACAGGGTTTCTCTGTGTAGCCCTGGCTGTCCTGGAACTCACACTGTAGACCAGGCTGGCCTCGAACTCAGAAATCCGCCTGCCTCTGCCTCTGCCTCCCAAGTGCTGGGAGGTGTGCGCCACCACCGCCCGGCTAACAGCCAGCATTCTTAACCACTGAGCCATCTCTCCGGCCCTCGTAAATTTTGACTTTTAAGTGTTTCCCCATTGGAACAGAGCTTAGTTTTGTTAACGGTTGTCTCTATTACCACATATGTAGCAACAGCAAACCATAAGAAGGCCTGTTCTAATCACCGACCAGGTTTCAAACACGTGGTGTCCCCAAACTGGTATGATTTCTTAATTTTTCTTTCAGCTCTATAGTTTTTAAATAATCCCTAATAATAACTTAATGAAAAACTCAGTTCCTGAGCCAGTGAAATGGCCCAGCATGTAAGGTCACTTGTTGCCAAGCCTGATGGCCTGAATTTGATCCCTGAGACCCATGTATTGGAAGGAGAAAACTCATTCCTACAAGTGGACCCCTGATCACCACATGTGTTCTGTAACACAGGCATGTTACAGGATATTTGAACCAGTTTCTAGTTAGGGTGTGGCTCAGCCCTTAGCACACACCTTTAATACCTCTGACTAGAATACAGACACACCTTCAGTACACACCTTTAATCTCAAACAATTAAGGTTAGTTTGTAGAAGGAAGCACCTGTGTTTGGAAGTGATGTCTAATTAAGTGGCAGACAAAGTGGACAAAGTGATGAATCACAGAAAAGTTTGACAGATTAGGATGTTCCCAACTCTCATTAGAAGAGAGGAGAGGAAAGCTGCTTAAGACAGCAGTGGAGAGAGAGAGAGAGAGAGAGAGAGAGAGAGAGAGAGAGAGGGAGAGGGGGGGGGAAGAGAGAGAGAGAGAGAAAAGAAGAAGGAGGAGGAGGAGGAGGAGAAGGAAGAAGAAAGAGGAGGAGGAGGAGGGGAGGGGAGGGGTAGGAGGGGGAAGGGAGGAGGGAGGAAGAGAGAGGGGAGGGGGAGGGGAGGGAGAGGGTGTGTTTTAACTGGGACAGTTGTACTGAGACAGGTTACAGAGAGAGAATAGCTAGATTTAGGTGAAGACAGAACAAGGCAGAGAATGGGAAGGAGTGAGAGGATCTGAACAGATCGCCAGAGTTAGTATTGAGAAGCCAACTCTTTTAAATTAAGACTCCATTCTAGAGAACCTGACCTAAGTTTGAACTCAGATAAACTAACAGGCCTAACATTAGTTTCCAAGTTACCCCCCAACAAAACCCAAGCCTAGCTCCAGTCTCCAGGTTACACCCCCAACAAGACCAGCATCTCCAGGTTATTACTCCAACAGATTTGCATGCCCAGGTTACAAGCCTAAATTGCAGAGGGAGGCAGAAATTAAGTTTATGACTCCCAACACCAGTCAGTTATGTTAAATACCATGGTAACTCTCCAATTAGATGTTTACACACACACACACACACACACACACACACACACACACACCCTGCTTGTAGCTTTCTATAACGCCTTGCCCCATATATATATTCGGGGCTCCCCATCACTAAAACCATCCTCCATAATGGCAGTGCACTGGGGGCCTGAGCTAGCTTGAATAAAATAAAGATCCTGCTGTGAGTTGCATCGAATTAGCTCCTGTCTGTTTTGGGGTAAATCGCTAACCCTTCCCTGGTAGTACGGTATGAGGCCATGCAGTGGAATTCAGAAGAGGCCAAGAGATAAAAGCCAGGTTGAATCAGTCAGCTTGGAGAGGAGTTTGAGCCAAAACAGCTGAGATGACCAGCCAGTCAGAGATCCAAAGAGCAAGAAAGGGTGAGCTTATTCTGCAGAGTATCAGAGGCTGGAAACATTCTAGGCCTAGATTAAGATTGTACTGAGGCGGCTAGAAGCTAGGCCTAGGTTAGCAGACAGAGGCAGTAAGCCTCTGAGACAATTAGAGCAGAGAAAAAAAGTTACATGCATGTGTGTGTGTTACACACAGACAAAAATTAATATTTGAAAACAAATCGAAATTTTGCTGGGCAGTGGTGGTACATACCCTTAATCCCAGCACTTGGGAGGCAGAAACAATGAATTTCTGAGTTCAAGGCCAATCTGGTTTACACATTGAATTCCAGGACAGACAGGAATTCATCCTGTCTCAAAGAAAGAAAGAAAGAAAGAAAGAAAGAAAGAAAGAAAGAAAGAAAGAGAAAGAAAGACAAACCAAAAGAGAATCAAATTTTCTAACACACACACACATACACATGCATATACATCTACACACACACACACACACACACACACACACACACACACATATATATATTTATACCTGATTCATCATTGAACCCAACATGGCCATCCCAGAGAAGGGGAATATTATTAATGTTTTGATAAGTTCTACAAGTTTAGTAAAAATAGGTGTTCTCACAAGGCCCTTTACAGTCACATTTTACATGTCATAAATGACACACACTAAAGGCATGTAGAGGTTACATTTTACACTCATGACTTTGCCTACAGTTATGGGGACTGCTAAATAAGTCTTGTCCAACAGATTGAGTTTATGACAAGATCCTGCCAATTATCCCTGTAGTTAGAGTATGGATTTTTTTTTTTTTTCTGGAGAGGGCTTTAGGTGGCCAATGGTTTTTTACCATTTAAGGGAAATGAATATTGTAATTATTTTAAAGCAAACACTAGGAGAATAATTCTCTTGATGCTTTGGCAGCCTGGCTTGGCAATGTCATTTTTCCTCTGGATGTGGAGACAATGTGTTTCTGCAGATGGAAAGATGCTATTGTAATGACATGAACATTTTATGGCTGGGATCCTAGAAAAGTGGCCAGTGGTTTTCAAAAAATATTCAAGACAAATGCACCATGAAAGAGATACATTTCCCTTGGCATTATATGAGCCTTTGAAGACACACAGATTGTGGGGGAGGGGTAGTGTGTGTGTTTGTGTGTGTGCTAGCTCTCTCTCTCTCTCTCTCTCTCTCTCTCTCTCTCTCTCTTTCTCACACACACACACACACACACACACACACACACAAACACACACACACACACACACACACACACACACACGTGCACTAAATGGCCTCTACTAAATGACCTTTGTTTGCTGTCCTTTACAATTTTAATAGTTAATGATGAAAGAAACTACCAGAAATAAGGTGGTTTCCAGACAAATGCCCTCCACAGGGCCATAAAGAATGGACTATGGAAAAAGTGAGCATTTAAACCAAAAAGAACTTCTGCAGTTTCTGTCTCTGTCTCAGTCTTGTCCTCCTTTGGGTAAATAAATCCCTAAGATTCACACAACTCGATAAACATGCAGAAAATACGACGTCATTCCACTGCAGCAACCTCTCCAGGAAAAGTAGTTGTTTTTCAGGATAACCAAAATTAGTGTTCTGAAGCTTTGCTGATAGGGCTGGGTCCCTGGCGGCATACAGCCAAATTATTTTATTTCCTGTTAACTGTGATGCTCATGTATGTTCATCACCAAAGCCCAGAACAGAGAACAGGCTAGCAAGGCTTGTGCCTTTAAGGAATGCTGTCTGTACTGGGGAAGGTAGTCAATAATTTAAGTTTGACATAAATGTTGTACTATTTCTTTTTCTACTGTTTCTTCTTCATTTTCTTTCTCCTTCCTTTTTTGTTCTTCTTTCTTTCCTTCCTTCCTTTCTTTTCTTGTTGAGACCAGTCTATGTGTAGATCAAGGTGTCCTGGAATTCAAAGACATCCACCTGCTTCTGTCTCCTGAGTGCTGAGATTAAAGGCATGCTCTATTATGTCTAGTTTAATGTCACTATTTCACTATTATTTCAGTAGACAGACATCACAATGTGCATGGTGACGCATACAAATGAGTATACAAGAAGGCCTTGTCACCCTTGGCAGATTATGGGAGGCTTCCAAAAAGAAGTGACACTTCCATTGAGGCCCAAAGAGTAGTGGACATTTATCAGAGGGAAGAAAGAAAAAGGGAGGAAGAAGGGAAGCTAGAAAGGCTCAAAGCCGCTGTAATAGATGAATGGGAATCAGTGAAGATGTGGGAAAAGAGAGTGAAGAAGAGGTGTGGGCGGGGGGATGGGCAGTGTGTGTGTGTGGTGGTGGTGGTGGTGGATCATGCAGAGACCTCCTAGGATATCTGAAAAGCAGCTGGGGCATCATTCTAAGAGGAAAAAGTGGTGGAGGAGCTTTACACATAGTGAGGTGGTGCTGGGATGCAGTCAGAGGCAAACAGGCAGGAGGGTGAAGACCTGGGTCAGAGGACCAGGATGCCTTCAGAGAGTAATGTTTTGAGTGGAGGCAGCAGCTTAGATATCAGAGGAAGCTGATTCAGTTATTCAGAATCTAGCTACAACTCTGTGAGTCTCTGTTACGCGCGCGCACACACACACACACACACACACACACACACACACACACACACAGTTTCTGACAGGGTCTCACTACAGAAGCCTGGCTAGTTACAATTACCTGATCATCCTACCTCAGACTCCTGAGTGCTGGGCTTGCAGGCATGCACTATGGTGCTGGCTTAGAATGTATCTTTTAAACATTATTATTTGCTTTCTATCATAGCAGCTTTCTTTCTTTCTTTTTTCTTTCCTTCTTCCTTTTCCTCTTCCCTTCTTTATTTGGGGACAAGGAGGTTGGGGATTGAACCCAGGGCCTTGTGCATGCTAGCCAAATAAGTTACACCTCTACCTTCAAGTTGCACCATATTTAATATAGTTTCCAAATCTTCAGAATGATACCTTGGGGAGACATGCCAGACTCATTCTAATTGTATAAATCTTTCAGGCATCAGTTCTCAACCTATGGATCGTGATCGCTTTTACATTACAATTCATAGCAATAGCAAAATCACAGTTATGAAGTAGCAACGGAATAATTTTATGGTTGGTGTCATCACAACATGAGGAACTGTATTAAAGGGTTGCAGCATTAAGAAGGTTGAGAACCACTGCAAGGGAAACACATGCTTAAAAATAATGTTCAATTATTCAGTATACGTTAAGAGCAATGTATGTATGGTGGTGGTCCTACCGGTCTGTAGGAGGAGCTAAGGTGGGAGGAGTAAGGAGAAGCAAAGGGAAAGGAAGAGGAGGAGCTAGGGAGAGCAGAGATGTAGGAGGATGAAGAGCCACGCAGGTATGGAGAACAGTCCTGGGTAACAACTTATATTTAGACTAGCTAATTGGGAATCACCACTAATTGTATGGGTATATTGTTACTGTACATTAAGATATAAAGCCTTTAATTATTCTTTAAGCATTAGAGTTTCATTCATACCCGGTAATGCATGGATGGTGGGATGGTCTGGGCACTGCCCAGCCTTGTAGAGACAGTGTGGAAGATTGACAGAGCGATCTCCCATGCTGGTGTCTCATGGGTGCCAGGGCCGGTGTCTCTGGCTGGCTATTTCTAGCTGTGTCATGCATGTGGCCTTTGGCCCCGGAACATGGTGGCAGAGCTAAGCAAAGTCGCTGCTGCTTAGTCAGCTCAAGAAAACACCGTTTTTAATTACTTCTACAAAGTAGTGCCTCACATTGGGCACCACTTGTAGTGGTTAAAATTAAATCTGTGGCATCCAATCTGTCTTGTGTTACAGACCTGCCATGTTCCCGAATAGGCTAGGCCTGAAGTCATGAGCAGAAGCATGTTCTTGCTGCTGCTGCTGCTGCTGCTGCTTTGGCTCAGGCCCCAGCTCAGGCGGCCCAGAACACCAGCCCTGACAACCATGAGACACCAGCATGGGAGATGGCTCTGCCAATCCCGCCATCCACTTGGTACCTGGTAGAAATGAGACTCTAATGCTTAATCATTATCCAATTGCTTTATATGTTTGATAATGCTCAATTAACAAGATATTCACACAATTAGAGGTGTTTCCCATATCTAACCTAACCTAGATATAAGTTGTTACCCAGGACTGCTCTCCATACCTGCGTGGCTCTTCATCCTCCTATATCTCTATATTCTCCCTATATATCTCTATATCCTATATTCTCCCTAGCTCCTCCTCTTCCTTTTCCTCTTCCTCTCCTTACGCCTCCCACCTTATCTCTTCCTACACCAGTCTGGAGCCACACACCTTTGCTTTTACTCTCTTCACATTTTAGCATCTCTAACATATTCAACCACTAAAATGAGTTTAGAGATGCTATGAAATCTCAGATGAAAAATGAGAGATGTAGTCAGCCAGCCTCCCATCCCATGCTACCTAGGTCAAGGGCCAAAGCAGTCAAGCCTTTGGATTTGGGTTGGTACAATTGAATTTATTGTACAAGTTCCTATTTTGGTAGACAGGTCCCTGGTGGTAGCATTAGCTAGTGTTTATGTGTAAGCTGAGTGTTTATCACACGTCAAGTATTTAATATACATTTCTTTGGTTATTCCTTATGTAACAAGGAGAGTCACAGCTTATTCCCTTAACAGAGGGCTGGTAAGGTGTAGAAGGTTACATTCTATCAGACAATGGTGGCACTAGGATTTAACTTTAATTTTGAGAGGTTGGAGAGATGGCTCCCCTGTTATGAGCGAGTAACACTTTTGCAGAGGAAGCTACGTTTGGTTCCCAACAACCACACTGGGCTTCTCACAACAACCTATAGACCTAGCTTCAGGGGATCTGGTGCCCTCTTCTGGCCTCCTCAGGACCTGTACGCATGTGCACATGCCCACATATGTACACACACATACACATAATTAAACTTAAAAACAAAATCATTTAAAATTTAGTCTTAACTATAAGAAGAAGATTCAGGAGATGAACTAAACACCTTGTGCTTATTTTTAAAAAGAAATGATAGCTGGGAAGTGGTGGCACATGCCTTTAATTCCAGCACTTGGGAGGCAGAGGCAGGTAGATTTCTGAGTTCAAGGTCAGCCTGGTATGCAGAGTGAGTTCCAGGACAGCCAGGGCTATACAGAGAAACCCTGTCTCGAAAAACAAAAAACAAAACAAAACAAAACAAAAAGATGATAGAAAAATATTTTGATCAGCTTGAAACCTTTGAAGCAGTTCAATTATTTTTGCATGTGCTCTGGTCAACAAGTCAAACACAACTTTGCAAAACACAACAAGGGATTATAGACAGCTCATTTTCACACTCCTCAAACTCAGATCATTCTTCCTTGAACAGAGAAGGCTACTCTAAACAGATAACTTATGATGACACTATTATAATCAAGGTAAAATTTTTAACAGTTTTTTTTAAAAAATAAACTATTCTACATGTTAAATACTCTTAACTAGTTATACATTCTTAAGATACACTTTTAGGCTTAAGAGCATATGAAGAAAAACATACACAATTCAAAAGCAATATCAAATAACACATACTTAAAGCTTCTTAAGTTTTTTTTTTTTAAGATAATAAGCAAGAGATGAGACAAAAAGATGAAGCGGTCAGGTCATCTTAGTTCTTGACTTCCATTTTACTAACTGTCATGATTCCTTTTCTTTGGATTGTTCTTTTTTAAAAATGTATTTCATTGCAAATAAAATTACAACAACAAAAACACCCAAGTTTTTTGATCAAACAAAAAACAACCTGTGTTCAGGGACTCCTTAGGAGTTCTGAACAGTAGACATATTTTTTCAATGACAATGCAAATATGTCAGACCAGTGAAGCCAGCACTGTGCCTGGTTCTCACATCTTCACACATATGGTGACACACACACAGTTTTCTGCTGCGGACTCAAGAGAATATTTTCAGTTTTGACCCGTGAAAAACAAAAACTAGAACAAAGCACTTGCTCATCTGCCGGAGAAATCTTGTCAGAGGTAAAGGCCCACAAGGCTGTTGTGAAATGAATGGCTTTAACCGTGCATTATTCTTCAACTCACAGATAAAGTAAAAGGTGGAGTCCCTTTTCAAACGATGATGGCTGGCGTGCATGTATGAGTGTGTGCAGGTGTTAGCCTTTTAAAATGTCTGTAACATCCCTAATCACAGACAAGTGGATCTAAGGTCTAGTTAGAACTCTCATCTACCTACACAGGGGCTCCCAAGACCTGTCACATGTCCCAAGAAAGCCCTGGTACCCAGAAATTTATATCATAGACAGAAAGGGGAAGGCAAAAATGGAAAATGAAAATATAGCAGAAACAAGGATGTAAGGAGAATTGCCTGCCACTCTGTTAAGTGACACTTTCACACTGAGAATGAAGTTCTGAATCTGATCATGAGATGATGCCCATTTTGGTTCATCAAACATATGAAGAGGCTATAATGATTTTAACTTACTGAATCACTGTTTTATGATCATCCAATAACTTTCTGTTATTGTGCATGTGTGCTTGGTTTTGTTTTTGAGAAAGGGGCTCACTATGCAGCCCCGGCTGGCGTGGAGCTCACTCTATAGACCAGACTGGCCTTGAACTCACAGAGATCACCTGCCTGTCTCCGGAGTGCTGGGATTAAAGGCATGGGACCTGCTTGGGTGTTTTTAACTTTTTAAAAAAATCACATGTATCAGCATTGCGTCTGCATGACCATCAGTAGGTGCTAGGAATTAAACCTAAGTCCTCTGGAAAGAAAAACAGTCAGTGCTCTTAACCACTGAACCATCTCTCCAGCCTCCCCTCCAGCTGTTTTTGAGAAAGGCCTGCACAGCCTGGTACTCACCAGGTCATCCAGGCTGGCCACTAACTCACAGCCATCTTCCTGGGATGATAGTTGCGTGCCACCATGCCCAGAGCTACGGCTCTGAATCGAGATTTGATTATGCATGGTTTGGTGTGCTTGTTGACTTTCGAGTATGGACACTACAAATGCACTGTAGACAGCAGCCAGCCTCTGGGAGGATAGAAATGTCCGTTTCAGAAGCAGACAGTGCGAGTGCAGACGGTTCACAGTAGAACACTGACTGTGACATCTAAATGTCACAAAAAGCTGAAGCCAAGAGCACTGTGCTAAACCACAATTGTCAAAGTCAAGGAGACAGTCAAATTGATTTTGTAGATGGGACATATTCAAGTATTAGAATTTCCATGTAGCCGGGCAGTGGTGGCGCACGCCTTTAATCCCAGCACTTGGGAGGCAGAGGCAGGCGGATTTCTGAGTTTGAGGCTAGCCTGGTCTACAGAGTGAGTTCCAGGACAGCCAGGGCTGCACAGAGAAACCCTGTCTAGAAAAACCAAAAAAAAAAAAAAAATTCCATGTAAGTCACAATTTCTGAGATTTAAGAAACAGTAAGAAGTAACCTCAGCCTTCCTACTAACCCTGCCCTTGAAATCTCACTTCCATCACACGCAAAAACACGATCACTGCTTGCTGTTCCAAAGTGCCCTAACATCTACACAGACCGACAGTCGCATCTGTGAAGCAGGCTTTTTTTTTTTTTTTTAAGGAAATGAGATAAGAGAGAAGGCAGCAGAGAGGAGGTGTCTTGGTTTGAATCAGAATGCATCCCATAGGTTCATATATTTATTTGCATGCTTAGTCCCAGTTGATGGGAGGTGCGTCCTTGTTGGAGGTGTGCCACTGGGAGTCTCTCTGCCTGAAGAATAAGAATGTAAAGCTCTCAGTTTCAGCACCATGCCTCTCTGCTTCCCAACATGATGATAATGGATTAGCTGGTAAAACTGTAAACAAGCCCCCAATTAAATGCTTGCTTTTTGAAAGATGCCTTGGTCAGGGTGTCTCTTCACAAGAATAGAACAGTGACTAAGACAAGAGGGAAGGGAAAGGAGGGGAAAAGAAACAAGGGCAGGACAGGAGGAGATGACAGCACCAATCTCAGCTCTTGCAGTGTGGCCTAAGTCGATGAAAGGCAACTTCTTACCACACATCACAGGTTTTAGAAGTTCACTGAATAAACATATGGCGCTCACATTTCAAAGGTGTTTGCCAGGAAATACCAAAGGCAGAGAAAACCCAATAATTACCACTTTTAGGTTCAAAGGGCTGGAAGAGAATTTTTTTTTCCTTTAAATTATCCACTGAACACCTAAAATTGTAGGGCACACCATGGGAATTTCACCATGGGGAATGGTATGTGAGTGTGTGTGTGTGTGTGTGTGTGTGTGTGTGTGTGTGTGTGACATTAGGTTTTAAAGTGTTACATACTCATGACTGATCCTTCTAGAATGTTTTAAAATTCTAACATTGAGCTTCAGTGGCAGCAGTGCCGTGTATGCAGTTGGCATCAAACAGTTGAGAGTTGCAAGTTGACCTGCTTTCATAAAACGGAAGGCACTGTTGTATCTTGTATTAGAAGGCTTCTCTTTAGATCTGGTAGCCACTGAGGAGTCTAAACAGCACCCATGGGTTCACTGGACATTCTGCTCAGATGACTAAGAGCAAGACTGGAATGGAAGTTGTGTACATTCTGACTCCATCACTAAAACCCAGATTGTGAGTAGCTGCTACCCCACACCCCACATGCCCACAGCCGGAAAGACCAAAAATAAGATGTCACGTCTGCTGGTGAGGACACAAAACAACAGTAAAAATGAGAGTAGTACACCACAGGGTGATTTCCCTAACAGCAGCAGGTGGTAGGCAAGACAAGAGAGTGTCCAGACCTTAGCATTTCAGCATCAGATCTGTGACTACAGTAACTGTGTCACACACTAACTGCCACCGCAGGGTTCCTTTGTAGTGCTGAGGAGTCCAATATCGGGATGAGACATTTCTGCTGATACAATGGCCGTGATAACCCTACTGATATATGGGCTCCCGCACATAAATAAAAATTTCTTTCTTTTTTTTTTAAGTTTCCACTTGCAGATTGCTGTCTGTGTAGGATGAAGACAACTCAGGATGTTTATTTTCAAATGTTTTCCTCTCTGGAAAATAGGATCCATCTTACACCAACCTGTATTTTATAGAAATGTACATATACTAGGGTTGTTCCTTTTGCTGTATTAAAAGCAATTAATCAAAAGAAGAATACCTTCCCTCTTTTAACCTCATAGAGATGATATGGGCTCCTCCTAGTTCTCTCAGCTTCGGGAAACAAACAAAATAAAAAACCATTTATGCAAAAGTCATTTGAGATAAATAAAGCATTACGCAAAAATGTCCCTATGTCAATACCAACCATATAAGTATCTAGGGATTAGGTGAGATCCCTCTGGGGACAGAATAAAAGCTCTCTCTCCTGTAGCCCCATGCTAGGATTGTAAGGCTTCTAAGCTAACACAGTGAAAAAAGAGTCCCGGGGCTGGCAGGAATTTGTGTTTTCTTGCCAGTGAAATCATCTGAAATATTTACTTTGAGGAAATTAAATCTGAATCCGGATCTGGGTGTAGGGGCACACAACTGTAGATCCAGGACTTACTTGGAAATGGAGGCAGGGAGATTGTGAAACCCTGTCTCTAAAATACAAAAGAACACCAAGGGGATGGGGAGATGGGCCCATGGTTAAGAGCGCTTGCTGTTCTTGCAGAGGACTGAAGTTTAGTGCACAGCACCTACGTCAGGGGCCTTGTAACTCAAGCTCAAAGGGATTTAAGGACACACCCTCCCGGCCACACCCTCACCTCACCCCTAAGGTCTTCTGGTCTCCTTCAGCACCTGCATTCACATGCAGGTACACAGACACATAGTTTAAAATTACAATTAAAACAACAAAACCCAAACAAACATCTGAAGTTGTCCTTTGATTTCTGTCCCCCTGCCCAGTAGTCTAACCAATTGCTCTTGTCTGTGGACAAACACAAACTCACACCTCTTTGCTAAAGAGATCCCTTGGGCTTTCTTTTAGAAACTTTTGTTGCGTAGAAATTCCTCATGATTGAGCCCTCCATGGAGCTCAGCAATCCTCCTGAGACGCACTCTCAGACACATGCTTCATCTTGAAATGCTGCCCAATTAGCTCATCTGAAAGCCTTTTCCAGACACGGCATGCTCTAATTATCTCGTCTGACTGTTTAATCTCCTATATGAAATCTCAGCAAACAGGCTGCGCTTTACTGAGGTTGTATGTTTTCAACGTGTTACAGTGGGAAATACAGAAGTGTGTGTGTGTGGGGGGGGGAGTTAAGGAGTCTGGAAGAAAAGGGATTCAAATGGAAACAACCTTTTCAAGTGGTTGGTAGGTTTATGTCCAATCTTGATTGTGGCACATTGACCTATATTCTCTTCACATTTGTTTGTCTCATAACATATATTATTATTTTTTAATTTTTTAAAAAATTATTTTATTTTATGTGTAGCGGTGTTGTGCCTGCATGGATATCTACGCACACTACTTATGTCCATAGTGGCCATGGAGGACAGAAGAGAACATTAGACCCCCTGGATCTGGAGTTGCAGATGGTCGTGAGCCATTTATGTGGGTGCTGGAAATGAAACCCAGGACGTCTGGAAGAACAGACAGATCTCTTAACCGCTGAGCCATCATCTCTCCAGCCCCTATTATTTTTAATGTTACACTTCTTTACTTGTGGGTGTGAGTGTGGGCACACATGCAGGTCAGAGGATAACTTGGTGGAGTTAATTCTCATCTTCTACCTAGGGAGTCGAACACAAGCCGTTAGGCTTGATGGCAAATGTTTATACCATCGGAGCCATCTTGACAGCCCAACACATATTGCTTTTTAATAGGGTACGAGAGAGCAAGTCGCATAGGAAGAGTCTCAAGAAATCCAGATAATTATGATAGCTGCATATACCAACAGGGGCTCGTATTTGAGGGCTGGAAAGAAAGTTCCCCTTTCTCTCTCAACACACTGGGACAATGTTAAATTCATAAAATAACTTTAAAAATAGAAGATAAATAGGATATCAGGAGAAAATAAAGAAAAGCATATTCCCTTTTAGGGATAATTAACTTAGCAAAATATAATTAGGCATTTGAACCTCAACAGTTACAGAGCACCATTAAATATTCACACACACAAATATCCAGGCAGCTAAGGATCCATGTCCTTGGTCACAAACACCAGGACACTCAGCTCACGGGGTTGGGACCCATGTGGATGATAACGTGCTTCTCGTAAGCCCTTCTCATTGTTTTCTCAATCTGCTTGAGAAAAACCTGGGGGATCCGTCCACACAGGGTATGCACCGTCTCCAAAAACTTCAGCTGCAGAGGGTAGTACATAGATTGAAAAAGATTGTCCTGAAAGGGAAACTGAAAGATAAGAAGAGAGAAAGGAAGGAAGAAAGAAAGGAATAAATTTGTCATTCAAGTGCTGTTTAAAACACAAGTCACTCTTATTAAAACACATAACACAGTGTAAGCTCACTAAATTTTTGGGCCAGTGGTACAGCCCCAGGGCATCATGTAACTCTCTGGCCCTTCAATTCTGTTTTCTATATTTTTTTTTTTTTGCAGTAGAGTCTTCTATAACTAAGACTAACCTTGAACTTTGAATTCATTTGCCTTCACTTCTAGTGTATTGGGATTATAGGCCTATAGCATGATGCCCAATAACCCCCAAACAACCCCCAAAATATGATTTGCTTATCTTCCTACTTTCAAGTCTGAAGACAATGTCTATGTCTAAGGGGTAGAACACAAGGCTAAAGCAGACAATCATTTGAAATCTACTACAAACAAAACACTGAGTTTAGCCGGGCGGTGGTGGCGCACGCCTTTAATCCCAGCACTTGGGAGGCAGAGGCAGGTGGATTTCTGAGTTCGAGGCCAGCCTGGTCTACAGAGTGAGTTCCAGAACAGCCAGGGCTACACAGAGAAACCCTGTCTCGAAAAACCAAAAAAAAAAAAAAAAAACACTGAGTTTATTATTTTCAAAAGACTTATTTATATTTATCTTATGCATATACATGGATGTATATACACTTCCTGCATGCCTGGTACCCACAGAGGTCAGAAGAGGGTACTAGATTCATTGGAACTAGAATTACAGGCAGTTATGAGTCACAATGTGGGTGCTGGAATTTGAACCTGGGTCCTCTGCAAAAGCAGCAAGTGCTCTTAACCAAGGAGTAATCTCCCCATCCCTAATTAATCAACTAATTACCTGACTAGTTAATTAATTAATTTATTTATTTGCTATCCAAGAAACTCAAGGGCATGTCTATGGTGGCTACAGAAAGCCAAGAGTTAAGCAAATACAGGTGTCTTAGCAAAACACTCTAGGCCCCAGGCTGGGGATGTGGCTCACTGTTGAAGCACTTGCTTAGCATTTCAGAGTTCTGACTTTGATCCACAACATAGGGTCAAGTGTGAAAGACTAGGGGGAAAGTAATCAAGAGGCCAAAGGTCAGTGATCATTTTGAGTTTTTAAAATTCACTCCGTATTGAACATGTGAAGATTTGACTTGTTTAATGTCTCTTAATTTCCTCGTGGGATATATGAAAGAGTAGAATTTTCCAAAATAAATCTTTTGGACTACTTGGACACTAGCATGTGCCAAGCTTTATCACCATCCTTTCCAAAGAGAAAGGCCAGCTGGTAAATCAAGTCAGAGTTTAACTCTTGCCAATGAAAACCCTAGGGAGTCAAAGAGGGAGAAACAGGTCAAAGGGCAAGCCACTCTAGCCCCAGAGCAGAGTGGATGGGTGTCTACTTTCGTAGAACAAGTCCCCCAGTTGTTCAAGGACATCAGAAACATTGCTTCAGCATGTTGATCAGTAAGGTGTTGAGGTAACTTGAAAATGAGCCACACACCAGCTCGGGCTTGGGACACGGTAGCTTTCTCCCACAACCCTCAACCAGACAACCAGTCCCATCTCCACAGCCCTGCCTGCCTACCTTCCCACTTCCACACAAACTCCCTCTAACTCAGTTCCAGCTAGCAACCTCACAAACAGCCCGGTGTCTCCTTCCTCTTGCAAGTCTGCAATTAGTTGACATAAGCCACCAAAAGTCACAATTGTCACTTTCCTGCCCAGACTGCAGTCTAACTCTTGCTTCTAAAGCTCCAGGTGATCTGGAACCCTGCCTCATCTTCTACCTTCCCATTATCTCTCCATGGTGGCTAAGGTGACGATTTCCCTGTGCCCTGGTACACCTACTACCTTCCCCACTAGGGAGTTTCCTGATTGTGTCTTCTGGTTGGCAGGATCTTCCCTGGGTTTCCCCATGAATGCCCCCATCTGACCCAGTCCCAGGCTGGCACAGGCTTTCCCTTGACAACCTGGCTGCTGAAACATCTTACCTGTTCCTCTTAGAACTTTAAATCTTTCCATTTTGATAGGATCTTTCTTTCTTTGTTACAGAAAACTTTTATATCATCTGGCTTCCCTTACTAGAACAGAGATTTTTGTTTGTTTGTTTTTCTCTGTAGAGCCCTGGCTGTCTGGGAACTTACTCCTTGGATCAGGCTGGTCTCAAACTCAGAGATCCACCTGCCTCTCCTTCCCTAGTCCTGGGATTAAAGGCATGTACTACCACTGCCTAGCTAGAACAGAGATCCCAACCACAGGGCTTGGTCTATATTGCTAGCCTCCAAATTCCGGCAACTGGAATTATTCTTGCCTAAAGTAAGCTTTATAGATGACTGTTGAAAGAATTACTGAAGAGTATCTGTCTGATAACGTTAGGAGGGTCATGACGGGGAACAGTTAGACCAGTCCATCATACAAGCACATACATGCAGGGTTAGGCTTCGTGCATATGAGAAAGAAAGACAGCACACTAGGGAAAGAAAGATGTGAAATGCTTGCCTACATTGTCTACATACTGAATACAACTGTCAGGTGTGTGATTAAAGTCTAAAAGCCATCATTTTGTTAATCCTCATAACCATCTCATTAGGGAGATAATACTTTTAAAAAGTCTCTCTCACCCACTCACTCTGCACACACACACACACACACACAGAGACACACACACCATGTGTGTCCACAGAAGCCAGAAGAGTTTATTGGACTCTGTTGAGCTGGAGTCATAAGTGGCTGTGAGCTATCTGACATGCATACTGGGAACATCTCGGGTCTTTTAGAAGAGTGATTACTCTTGACCTCTGAGCCATTTCTCCAAACTTTAGAAGGTAACATTACTATCTTCATTTTATTTTGTTTTTTAAACTTACTTTATTATTCTTATTTCATAAGCATTGGTGTTTTGTCTGCATGTATGTCTGTGTGAGGATGCTAAATCCTCCAGAACTGGAGTTACAGACACTTGTGAGTTGCCACGTGGATGCTGGGAATTGAACGAGGGTCCTCTGGAAGAGCAGCTAGTGCTCTTAGGTGCTGAGCCATCTTTCCATCCCTTTATTATTTTCATTTTACAATGATGAAATCAACTGAGGCTCAGTAAGGTAACAGCAGTTAATGACTAATCTGAGGGTGATAGAATTGGGGTTTGAGCTCAGGTCCAACAGGCAGGAAGCCAGCTCTGATCCTTTTGCATATGGTAAGAACATCACAGCCCAGGAAGCGGGTATAGGGCAACACATATTCGCTCCCATGTTGATTTGGAGCCAGCGGCTGTCCCGATGGAAATGCCAGAATGAAAACTGTCTTTTAGGGCTAAACTGTGGAACCCCATGGAGTGATTATATAGAACTGTTTAAGACAGAGTCATTTGGGTGCCTTTCTGATCCCCGAGAGAACAGAGCAAGATGAGTCATAACCCAGCCACAATTGCTCAATCCCCAAGCAGGGCCAGATCACAAGGGAAAGTGGAGCCCACGCGGCTGCATGCTTTCTTGACTTCCACCCGTGCTGGGGATGGGTTTCCCCCTTGAGTCAGTGTTTGCGTAACCAAGTGTGTGAATGTCATGGAGTGCAAAACAGATTGTGTAATTCAATCACTTGCCCTTTGAAAACTAAACAGCAGGAAGCAGGAGAAGAGGTGCTTAGATGCATGGTAAGTGATCCCCTGTGGGGAGGACAGGCCTGGCATCTCCAGAACTGGAATTCTTTAGTAAAATGCTCATCTTCATACAGAGAGATGTATTACAGGCTAGGGGATGGGTCACGAAGATGCCTTACAGGCCGGGAGATGGCTCAGTGGGTAGAGTGCTTGCCATAAAGTATGAGGACCTCTGTCTGGAACCCCAGAACCCACAAGTAGCATGTATCTGTAATTCCTGTGCTCCTATGGTAGGATGGGAGACAGAGATGGTGGAGTCCTCAGAATCTCATGGACCAGCTATTCTGACAGAGACCCTGCCTCCACAAGGTAGAAGGTGAAGAACAACATCCGAGGTTGTGCCCTGACCTGCACACATGACTGTGGCATGTGCATATATATCTGAATGCCATCACTGGGTTCCCAGATCTTCAAGAAGAAAAAAAAAATCTTCAATACAGTCTATATCAGGGGATCAGCAAACAGTTCTTGTCGGGGGTGGGGAGGGGTAGACAACAAATAGTTTGGGCATTGTGGAACCCACAGTCAAGACCAATAACCTCTGCTGTTGGAATGCCAATTCAGCCAATGGCAGTGCATGAATGGAAAAGGTCACTGTGTTGACCTTTTCTTTTTTTTTTTTTTTTTTTTTTTTGGTTTTTCGAGACAGGGTTTCTCTGTGTAGCCCGGGCTGTCCTGGAACTCACTCTGTAGACCAGGCTGGCCTCGAACTCAGAAATCCTCCTGCCTCTGCCTCCCAAGTGCTGGGATTAAAGGCGTGCGCCACCACTGCCCGGCCTGTGTTGACCTTTTCAATGAATGCCGAAACACAAATCTCCTATGGATTCCTCATGTCGAAAAAAAATCTGCTGATCCCTGCCCTGCGTCTTGGAGGGACAGCTTAAGGAGGGCACTCCTTGTAAGTACCTGTTGATGGCTTCCTACTAGTAATCTCAATATCAAGGTAAAAGGTAAGGGGGCAACACAGAATTTCCCAAGGGAATAGTTCACACAACCCTGAATCGCCCCTTAGCCTGTGTTCACACATCTCTTCAAGGAAGAAAGAATGGGCTCAAACTGTATGAGGTTTCACTCCCTCCATGGGAGCATTGTACATAATATCATCCTTTTTTCATGGGGGTACCTTCCTACACTCTTGGTGGATGCCTAAGACCACGATGAGTAAGTACCGAACCCTACAGACTGGATACCTCATGGCTACTACGCGAATGGTGGGTGAGTAACGTATCCCGTGTGGATACATGTACAGAGAGGTGATTCACATCCCTGGCAGGACTGAGCAGGATGGCATCAAATTTCATGTTCCTGGGAACAGCCCACAGTTTACAACTTAGGAAGCGTGAAACTCTGGGATTTTCTATGTAATATTTTGGGACCACGGTAGGACATGGTGACTGAAACCATGCGAAGTAAAACCACAGGGAAGGGGTTCTACCATACGTGATCTCTGAAACCAAACACATACAGCTACAGGGCTCTGGCTCCCCATTCCTAACTCATGGTTCATGATATATGAACCAAAAGTTCAAGACCTCTTGGCTATAAGAAGATTCCTACTATCCAGGAGGCATCCACACAACTCCTATATATCCCCTTCGATGGTACAAATGGCAGGCACCTTTTTGCTTCTTGCTTGCACTGTAAGTCAATAAGAGCTTGGTCAGCTAAGGATATGGTTCAGCAAAGAGCTTGTACGCAAACTTAAGGACCTGAACCTGATCCCCAGGACCCATGTAAAAAGCTGTGTGTGTCAGAGCATACCTATAATGCCAGCACTGGGGAGGCACAGACAGTAGGATCTTTGGGTTTACTAGCCAAACCAGTGCGCTCTAGGTTACGTCTCAAAATATAAAGTAGAGGGGCTGGAGAAACGGCTCAATAATTAAGGGCACTGGCTGCTCTTCCGGAGAACATGGACTCAATTCCCAGCACCCGCGTGGTGTCTCACGATCCTCTATAATTCTAGTTCCAGGAGATTCAGTGATGACTTATGTCCTCCAAGGACACCAGGCACACATGTGGTGTACAGGCATGGATGCAGACAAGACACTCATACACACATTTAAAAATGGTGGTTAGTGATTGAGGAAAACATCCAGTGTCAACCTCCGGTCTCCATACGCACACTCACCACACATGGACATACAGAAGACACCAAACATGTACACACACATACACAAACAAAGAAAAAAAAAAAAAAAGAAACTGACCAGCTGCTGCTTTTAATGTGGCAGCTTCTACCAGCCTGAGACATGATTGCTTAAGACCTTAGAGCTGGTAACCAGGCAACACGCTTAGCTTGAACTAAATAAAACAATCTTATTTTTGTTGCATTTTCTTTACCCGGAACTCTTACTCTACAGGATGACAAAAGGCATAGGAGTTCTCTTTGGGAGTATTTGGCATTCAAGGTACCCATGAACCACTTGAAGTGGTACCCATGAAGCACTTGAAGTGCATCACACTGGTAAGCATATATCTGCTGAGTGGTGCTTTGAAGAGCACACTTACATCCCGGATTGCTTCATAGAGTGCTCGGAAAGTGGGCTGCTTGTCGTCGTGGTAGACGCCACGGTTGCCATGCAGAACAGACACACCTTCCCGCTCAGCGTCTTTGCAGTTGCTTCCGTACATGCAGTGATCAGGGCGGTAGTTCCACTGGCAGGGGAACACGTAGAGACACTCTGATGGCAACAGAGGAAGAGATACAGCTATGGTCAGTGCCAGCTGTCGCCTGTGTGTCCGGTGCTAAAAACTTAATATTTATAAACCACACACTGTGCACGATTTCAATGCTTATGATTGTGGCTATGAGTTCCAGGTCAAATATACCACACTTGTTTAAATTCCAAGAACAGTGATCGAAGGGGTACCTGTGAGTGATGGTGGAAAAAGACAAACAGCATCTAAAACAAGGAGTTAAACCAGGGCATCAAGTAGCCTAGTGTCTTAGTTTGTTTCTCTGTTGCTGTGATGAACACTATGTCCCAAAACTACCTTGGAGAGGAAAGGGTTTAATTCATACCAACTTCCAGATAACAGTTTATCACCGAAGGAAATCAGGACAGGAGCTCACGGCAGGAAGCTGCAGGCAGGCACTGAAGCAGAAGTCATGGAGGAATGCTGCTTACTGGCTTACTCTCCATGACTTGCCCATTTTGCTTTCTTATACAATGCTGGACCACTTGCCCGGGGGAGGACAAGTGCACAGTGGGTGGAGCCCTCCCACATCAATCATTAATCAAGAAATTAATGCCCCACAGATATGCCCACAGGCCAACATGATGGAGTTAATTACTTAACTGTGATTTTTCCTGTGTCAAATTGACAAAGGCTAACCAGCACAGTTGGGTCTGAACCAACCCCAACTTCTCACTCATCAACAGTGGAACCTGGAACTGGCCACTTCACTTCTAGACACCCCAGACTCCTCATCTATAAAATGGGTCTAACAGGATCTCCCTGATTTTGTTTATTAAAATATGTCAGGCTGCCGGGCGGTGGTGGCACACGCCTTTAATCCCAGCACTTGGGAGGCAGAGGCAGGCAGATTTCTGAGTTCGAGCCTAGCCTGGTCTACAGAGTGAGTTCCAGGACAGCCAGGGCTACTCAGAGAAACCCTGTCTCAAAAACAAAAACCAAAAAAAAAAAAACCCCCCCAAAAAAAAAAGGTCAGGCTGAGGGTGAGAAGTTGTTTAACATTCATGAAACCCTATGTTCAATCCCTAGAACCTCAAGGGGGGAAAAATCAGATACACAGCAAACATGTGCCAAGCACACAGGACAGCCCAGGAGTGTCAGCAATGAATCATTTCTTTGGAAAGGTTTTGTCAAGTGGAGAGGCTCACAATAGAGGAGCTGAGATTCAAGAGTTCTCTTCAGATTCAAAACAACCCAAATACAATGGTACCACATCCTTCCCAAACAGGCTGGACTAACTCTCCAAACACATACATCTAGAGGGAACACTTTATTTTAAGGAGCACCAGTGGACAGCAGCACACAGTCCACCTGGATCAGTGCTAATGAACCATTCCCGGACATGCAGGACCATTCTCTACCACCTCGTGAGCCACAGATCTCTTTGGGAATCTAATGGAACCTTTAGACCCAGAGTATGAAAAATGACAAGTCGGGAAAAACACAGACTTACAAGAACGGTTGCTTGTAAGTTTAGGGCCTCATACGTCTCCTGAATACCAGCTAAAGTAACCCAGCTGCCAACCTCAAATACAGAACGAAACTCGGGAAGAAATTCAATTTACATTTTGACAGAATTTTCTGGAGTGAGAAATGTAAAATATACATGTGGCCACAGTCAGAGGATCTGTCCTCTGAGTCACTGCAGGGGAATGGTGTCCAGTTTGGAATACAGGCTTTAGTCAGGATGCAGTTCTGACAGAAACAAAGGCTTGGAAGAATACTCCAGGAAGAAAGTGGTCTGATCGTGTTAAAATTTTGGAAACCAGAATGTGTTTAAGAGGAAGATAAGTCGTCTGGTTTTGCTGGAGAGTTGATCTTTTCAATGGTGGAGGGCTGATAGAGGACAAGCTGTCAAATCCACTGCTTTGGTCTGAAATAATTAAGACAGAAATCTGTGTTGGCTGCAGATGACTAAGTAGCTGATAAAATCTGAGGTGAGGCTGAATTGGGACCAGACATGGGGCAGGTTCCAGCCTCTAAGGTGGGGTCTAATTAATGCTGGCTTCTCAGCCCTGCTGCCTGGGTAAGCCAGCCATGGATTCTGCTGTTGGGTTTGCAGGATGTAGAAACCAGGGAATGGATGGTCCAACTGGTTTAGCAGGGATTCACTGAAGGGCAGGGCTCTTGGACAGCGTGAGATGGGGAAAAGAACAATTCTGTTCAGCAATGGGGACACTCTTACCAATTTTTTTTTAAAAAAACAAAAACAAAATAAACAAAACAAAAAAAAAGAAAGAAAAAAAAAACAGAAGAAGGTGGGCAGGCATAAAAAGTAAGATTTGGTCCAGGGGATAGCTTAGCTGGCAAAGTGCTTGTTATACAAGCTTGAAGGCCTGACTGATTCCCAGAGCTCATGTAAAAATAGCCAGGCATGACAGCATCTTTGCATTTTCAAGCAGAGAAGACAAGATCCCTGTGGCTCACTGGCCAGTCAGCTTAGCCTATATGGTGAGTTCCAGGCCAATGAGTGATCCTGTCCCCCAGCTGAGGTGTGTAGTACTTGAGAAACTACACCCATGGTTGTCCTCTGGTATGTATACACATATCACACATGTACATGAACACCCCTCAGTGGATACCCTCCATCCCTCTACCCCCTCCAAATACTCAGATGTGTCTGTTTATTTACAGGGTAACTTTGTACAAGTTACTGTCTGAACTGTGCATCTTACAAACAGGAGGAGGAGCAGGGAGTCTAAGCACATACCACTGAGAAGGCTGAATACAGGCCACACAGTGAGACCTTGCCCAAAAACAAATTTAAAAAAAATTTTAAAAAAATGAAAATTCAAGTCACCGTTTCTTGGATCCCTCGGTCTTTGCTATTTTCTCTCTCTAAATATATAAAAGGCCATTAACTGGTTCTCTATGGGTGACAGCCATTAATGATAGATACCTTTGACGAGTCTACACAGTGGCAGGGCCCACTTGCTGTTCTGATGATTCGTACCCAGTGGGTGCTGAAGATTTCGGAATGGCTCGTGCCTGATGATTTTAACTTCACAGAAAGATGAGCTTGCCACTCAATTACTACCCTCCAGCAACAGAATGGAGGAGGCTCTTACACCGTGATGATTGTATTTGGTTGTGGTGGTGCTGCACACCTATAATCCCAGCACTCAGGAGGGGGAGGCAGAACTGTTACCTGATAGCTAGTCTGTGTGGAGAGATGCTTATTTTCTCTCTCTCCCGCTGTGAGTGTGTGTGTGTGCACGTGTGTGTGTGTGTGTGTGTGTGTGCGCGCGCACTAAATGAATGAATGAATGAAGGAAGGAAGGAAGGCATAATGGATGAGTGAACTTTACACATTGTTCCATATGTAAGTATCCCTGTCCCGTCTCTTGCTGTAGTCTTCCTTCTGCCCCGCTTCCCTTTTCCCTCAGGTCCCTGGCTGTGACTTGCTTTTCCTTTTACGTCACTCTTCCACTCTATTTTCCTAATTCTATCCATCCAACCAACACTTCTGAAGTCTTGCACTGAAATGATAACAAAACCAAAACCATAAACTGCCCCTTTCTCATACGGACTCTAATAGCCTTTTGGTCCCTTGTGCTGTACATAAACTGTGGCTCGTGACCTTCTTAGTCCATCAGTGTCCAGAATAACCCCGAATTAGAAAGAATTGAATTGATCACCTGCACAGTACTGTAAAGAGAATTTAGTGTGTATTGTATGGATATATCACCTGTTAATTAAAAAGCCTATGGCCTATGGCTTAGGCAGGAAATGAAGGCAGGATATCTGAGAGGAGAAAGAATTCTGGGATTGAAGAGTCAGGTGGTAGAGTAGCCATTAAGATGTGACATGACAGAAGCTTGGTACCTGAGGACAGGTAACCAGCCATATGGCAGAATGTAAGCTAGAATAAATAGGATATTTTACTAATATCTAGACAGAGAAGAACCTAGCTATATGGCCAAGGTATTTGTAAATATATTATGAGTCTGAGTCTTATTTCTGGGAGCATGAGGCTGAGAGGAAGAACCAGGACCCAACTTCAGCACAGCACAGCACAGCACAGCACACCACACACTACGGCCTGAGGCTGGGTGTTTCCACAGTGGTGTTCATTCAATGGAGCCAAACACCCAAGGCCAGAGCTCTGGGAGACCTGGAAAGGGTGAGAATGAGGAACCAAAATAAAGCTATCAATAAGATTTGACCTGTGTGACAGGGGATCTCCTATGTGTGTCCCACAGGAGATCCCCCTAACTCTCTGGCATCACATAGTCCTGGTCTTCTAAGTACATGCCATGGGCAGGCTGGCTCTTCTCTCTCCCTTAGAGAACTCTATACTTCTCTTCTGGTGGGATGCTCTGCATTGCCATTTATACCTGGCTTGTTTTACTTTCTTTGCAGTATTTTCTAGAAATCTGCCCAAAGTGGTAGCAGACATATATGGTGGGTGGGAAAACTGCTCCTCTGGCCCCTTGCAACCAGAAAAGGATAGTCTTACGGCTGGTCTATTTCTCTCCCAACTGTAAGAAAAACCATCTTTATTTTCCTGTGGTCTCTTAAGTATTGCATGACAATTAGGCTGAACTGGACAACAGAGAATTCTGTCAGGCACTGGAATCTCTTAAGAAGAAAAGATGCCACAGCTAAGTAGGACTCTGGAGTCTAAAACAATTACTACAGTCCTTGGAAGCATCCCAAAGACAGCCTCCAGAAAGCCTGCCTTTACCTGACCCATGTGGCTGGTCTGACTGGAAAATGTGTGTGTGTGTGTGTGTGCATGTATGTGTGTGTCATATGGATTGGTGTTTTTCGTGTTTGTGTGAGAATGTGGGATCCCCTGGTATTAGAGATAAAGATAGTTATAAGCTGCCATGTGGGTGCTGGGAATTGAACCTGGGTCCTCTGGAAGAGCATCCAGTGCTCTTAACCACTGAGCTATCTCTTCAGTCCCTTGAGTGGAGTTTTAATCCCTGAGACTGAAGCTCATTCATCCTGACAGAGCTCCCTTGGGTTTTGGTCAGGTTTTCTCTTTCTATTAAATTCAAGCCCAGCTGTCAATGTATGAGCTCAGGGACTGAAGAGACAGATGGTAAAGTGCTTGTCCTGCAAGCACGAAGACCTAAGTGTGATCCCCAGCACCCTTGTAAAAGCCAGGTGTAGCAGCATATACCTGTAATCCTACAGCTGGGGAAACGGAGACAAGAGGAGTACCCTTCAGGTTTGCTGGCCAGCCAGTCTAGCCAAAACGGCAAGCTACAGGTTCAATGAAAGACCCTGCCACCAAAAAGAAAATTCGGTGGAGTGTGATTGAGGAAGACACCCAAAGTCAACCTCTGGCCTCCATTTTCCACATGCGTGCACCACACATACATGTATGCATAAACATGCACAGCCCCCTCCTCCTCCCCACATACAATATGAGCTCAGCCTTCCATTCTGGAAGAAGCCACCTTGGCTCACATACCAGGAAATGTCCCACGGGACCAGCTGCCTGCACAATCCCCGTGGGCTCCATTAGCCTCCTCTTGAGGCAGCCTGTAACCCAGCCAGGCACTCACACACCCAGAAGCTTACTATCTAATTATGGCAGGGAGTTTACAACAGTGTTTAGCTAATGACTTTTAACTACATCTTAGTAAGCAGGTTACTGGCTACAGGAGACTCTCGTCAGTGCTTGGCTTTATCCATAGCAACCCAATAAACTTCAACGATAAACATGTTTATCTCCTAGGCTGTGGCCAATATCATTACCCTCTTCTTTACAATGCTAAAGGTGACACATCTTAAAAAACAAAACAGAAAACAGTTGGTTCCGGGTTGCAGAAAGTCCACTTAAAAAATAAATGAAAGAAAAACTTGTAAGGGGTAGCTATCCTTAGATGTTTGTTAGAAACAGCTAATGTTTAATACAGTGCCTAGGTAAGTGTAAAATGGGATCAAACAGCCACACAAAGAACAGTGAGTGAGTTCACTGTTCTCGGACCAGAGTTCTTGGTTCCTGACCGGGCTTTGCTAAGAACCAGGATTTTGAACAACTTCATAATTATGTCACAGTATCATTGGCTCAATGGGTCTCAGAAGGAGGCACCTAGGCCATCAGACCCAGCTGGGCTCAGTCCCAATTAAAGACAAGGCACTCGAGTTAAAGTACAAAGCTGTTTTCAGTGTTACTCACTCACTGATCCTGTCTAAGTCAGTGTTCTAGTGCTGTGAAGAGACACCATGACCACGGCAACTCTTATAAAAGAAAGCATTGGACTCGGCTGGCTTACACTTTCTGAGGTTTAGTCCAGCCTCATCATGGCAGGAAGTATGGCGGCATGCAGGCAGAGAAGGTGCTGGAGCAGTAGCTGTGAGTTCTATGTCTGGATCCCAGGTAGCAAAGAGAGAAAGCCTCTGGAACCCCAGACAGCATGAGTTTTGAACCCTCAGAGCCTGCCTTCAGTCTCACACTTCCTCCTAAAAGGCCAAACCTCCTAATCCTTTAAATAGTGCCATTCCCTAGTGACTAGGTGTTGTGTTTTATAAAAAGATAGGAAAGAAGGAATGTTTGGTGGAGGCACAGTATGGTGTGGGGGAAGGGAGCCTCTGCAGGCCCCTGCTGAGGCATCCCTTTCCCTCCTGAGGTATCAGCTACGCATATCTTATAAAACAGAGTTTATTCAGGGCATGGGGAGAGAGGAGTTGAGAGAAAGACAGAGAAGGAGAGAGAGAGAAAGAGAGAGAGAGAGAAGGAAGAAGAGGAGGAGGAAAACGAGGAGGAAGAGGAAGAGGAGAAGAAGGAGGAGGAGGAAGAAGAGGAGGAGGAGGAGGAGGAGGAGGAGGAGGAAGAAGAAGAAGAAGAAGAAGAAGAAGAAGAAGAAGAAGAAGAAGAAGAAGAAGAAGAAGAAGAAGAGAGGAATAGAGGCTACATGAGAGCACGGAGATAGAGAGTGGGGAGGGCAATGGGGAGAGAGAGTGTAAGGATGTAAGGATCAGGGGCAAAAGGAGAAGAGAAGGTAGCAAGAGAGTGAGGAGGGGCAAGCAGCCCCTTTTATAGTGAGTCAGGCATGCCTGGCTGTTGCCAGGTAACTGTGGGGCGGAGCCTAGACTAAATGCCAACACTAGGCATTCAAATAGATGAGCCTATGGAGGCCATTCTTACTCAAGCCACTGTGGTGGTCTGAATCAGCTAAGATAATAAGCTAAGTTCAATAAGCTAAGATGATTTGTGGCAAAGCCACTGTGTCTTTCCAGAGGTTCATTCTCAGCTTGAGACTATGGATGGAGATACCCATGTCAGATAGTTCTAATCATGTGGCAAGAGAAGAAAACACCCTTTTAAAAAAGATTTTTTTTTTTAAGGGTGATGATGATAGTGGTGGTGGTGGTGTGTTTGTGTGTGTGTCCATATGGGTATGTGCACATGAGTGCAGGTGCCTGTGGAAATCAGAGGTGTAGCATCCTTTGGAGCTGGAGTTTCAGGCAGTTATGAGCTGCCTCATGAGGTTGCTGGGAACTGAACTTAGGTCCTTGGCAAGGGAAGTACACGTTTTTCACCATGGAGTCATCTCTCCAGCCTCTAAAATGCCTTATTTAAAGAAATAATAGAGTCAAAATGCCCATGCTAGGATACCTGTCTGGTACTCTAGGGTCCTCCACCCCAGTCTAAGATGTTCCCCACTGCCTCCCTAGGGCTAGAATTGAGTGTGTACCTTGGTTGTATACACCCGTGTTGCTACTCATTAGCCTTGCTGACAATCACTACCTCTTTCCTCTCTGTAAGATGTTGCATCATTATGGTGGTTTGAATGAGAATGGCCCCCACAGGCCTATAGATTTCAATATTTGGTCTCCAGGGAGTGCCATTATTTGAAAGGATTAGAAGGTGTGGCCTTGTTGGAGGAATTATGTCACTAGGGGTGCTTTGAGGTTTCAAAAAGCTCACTCCGAGCCCCGAGTCTCTCTCTTCCAGCTGCCCATGGATCTGGATGTCGCACCCACAATTACTTCTCCAGCACCATGTCTGTCTGTGTGCTGCCATGCTTCTGCTGCTGCTGATAATGGACTAAACCTCTGAATCTGTAAGCCAGCCCCAGTTACACTTTTTCTTTTATAAGAGTTGCTGTGCTCGGGGCTGGAGAGATGGCTCAATGGTTAAGAGCACTGACTGCTCTTCCAGAGGTCCTGAGTTCAAATCCCAGCAACCACATGGTGGCTCACAACCATCTGTAATGGAATCAAGTGCCCTCTTCTGGTGTGTCTGAAGATAGCTACAGTGTACTCATATACATAAAATAAATAAACATATCTTTAAAAAAAAAAAAAGAGTTGCTGTGCTCATGATGTTTCTTCATAGCAACAGAACACTGACTGTGACAGTCATTATGAAGACTGAATAAGATGAGGCTTAGACCAGCACCTGTTGGTATAAATTAAGAGCTTCATCATCCTTCCTTCCAGCTACCCAGCACCAGCAGCTATATTATCACCGGCTGCCGCCAGGTACAGTACATTTCCATTGTTGCTAATAGTTGCATAGCAACACACACATCCTTTAAAAGGTCCCTCTGGGCATCACGGCTCTTTCTCACTCTTTCTGTCTGCCAGACTGTCTCTCTGTCTCTATCTCCCCCAATAAACCTCTTGGGTTAGTTATTTCTGTTGTGTCACATGACCTTTAGCTGTACACCTTGACCTCAACCTGCTGCTCTATGCTAATACCTGCCTCTTGGTTACTAGTTGTTATAGTGTGAATATAAAATGCCCCATAAGCTCAGATTTTGAGCACTGCTCTCCAGCTGGTGGCACTAACTGGAAACTTTAGGAGATTGTGCCTACCTGGAAGAAGTTGATCAGTGGGAATAAGCCTTTGAAGGCTCTACCTGGGCCAAGCCCATCCGCAATCCCTAACAGCCAGGAGGTAGGCTGCATCTGATACATTCTCTGAGAACATGGTGTGAGCTGTTTCTCCAGATTGTCCCAGATTGATAACTCCAAAGCCATGAGTTCAACAAATCCCTCTTCATAAAGTTGTCTCTGTCAGGCATTTGGTCACAGTGGGGAGAAAGCTAACGCACTGGTACAAGCCAGCCATTATTCATGAACTCTATGCTGGCCCTGCTAATCCCCACCAGAGCCCTGTGACTTCTCCCCTGGGAGTATGGAACTGGCATAAATCTAGTCTCTGTGGGTGTCTGGAGCCATAGCAGATTTCAGTACTTTGCTTTAAGGCCTGAGGAGCACAGAACAACCTTCAAAGAGAGGAATAAAGAAAATCAGAGGGAGGGATGCATGTCACCTGGATTCCCCACTGGGCCCTACAGAATCAGTAGGAGGGGTATATGTCACCTGCAATCAATCCCTGCTGGGTCAGGAGAAGGTGCATGTCACCAGCATTCCCCACCAAGTCTTCTCCTGCTGCGGTTGCTGGGCTGAGCCTGTGGGCATTCCTACTCCTTGTTTCTATGAGACACCATCTGTTTATTTAACCAGTGTCCGCTGGACTATCTCCAGGGCCCTAAAACCCCAACTGATGCATCTTCACCTACAGAAAGGACAGTCTCTGCTTAAGAAGAAAAAGAAAAAGGAGGTGCAGACTGTGTCCTCCTCTCTCCCTCTCTCTCTCTCTCTCTCTCTCTCTCTCTCTCTCTCTCTCTCTCTCTGTGTGTGTGTGTGTGCGCGTGTGTAGGGGGATGAATTAAAAGTCACCCATACTGACTTCCTTATTTTCTTTCCCCTATGGAATTAGACATGGCAGATGTATTTCTTTTTCTGATCCACAAGTACTTTAAGGGTGACATGTAACACAGGCTGAATCTTTATCAACATAGGTCTCAACATCAGGAAAGGCAGGACTGGCAGGGAATGTCCAGATTCAAGTATATAAATAAAGGATTACTTTATTTCCCCTAGAGGTTTTCCCATGTTTTTTATTTTAATGAAATTAAATAAGTTTTTAGCAGAGGGTAGTCGTGGGAAGAAGAAGCTGTTATTAGATTTAGGTATTAATATGAAAACAGAGACAGAAATGTTCATCTCTCTTTGTTCTAATTATATTTCCATTCACTGTGATAAAGACCATGAGGAGGAAAGGGTTTATTTCATCTTATACTTCAGGTAACAATCCAGCACTGACGAAAGTCAGGGCAGGAGCCTGGAGGCAGGAACAGGAGCAGAGACCATAGAGGAGCTCTGGTCATTGGCTTCCTTTCCAGGGCTTGCACAGCAACTCAGAACCAGCTACTCAGTGGGGGTACCACCCACAGTGGACTGGGCTGCCCACACCAATCATTAATGCCCCGTAGAGTTGCCTACAGGCCAGTTTGAAGGAATCATTTTTCTCAATTGAAGTTCCTTTTTCACAAAGGACCTTAGCTTGGGTGGAGTCTACAAAAACTAAACAAAACAACAACCAGGATACCCTTCCTGACTCCCACTCCCAGCTACCAAGTTAACAACATATAAAATTTTCTTTTGCTCTATAGATAACAAAACAAACCCCTGGGGACCCACAAGCTTGTTCTAGGCCCTCTGCTCTCCGGACATCGGTTGCTCTACCATGAGGGTCTTGTGCTGAGACAATGGAGTCATCTGACTTTAGGGCTTATGCCACTTTGCACTGCACTTCTTGGAAGAATAGTGAGACAAGACTACAAAGATACTCTCTAAAACCAGAGAGCAGCGTTGGAGGCTTCAACATTTGGCCTTTTGTCTCAGTTGCTGGGGCCCTGCCTCCGCAGACACCCAGGGGGCAGATCCAGGAGTGGGCCAGAGGAACACAGGCTTCTCTGTGCACCCTGTAGGTCCACAATGGTAGCCTAGGCCTGGAATGTCCCCATGAAATGAGGTTGGCACTCCTACAGAGTGGCATTCTGAAAAGAGCACTTACCTGGGTTGAAATAAAAAATAATATTTAATAAATCCTGGTCGCCCCACGTGATGGCATTCTTATACTTCTGGTACAGCGGGAGCAGCATCTCCTCCCAAGCCAGGCCTGTTGGAATCAGGCTGTTCTGGAAGAGAGAGAACCATGAAAGCAGTTGAGGCAAAGCAAGCATGCCTTGTCCTGTGAAAATGGGGACAGCTTTCCTTTATCCTTGAGACAGCAAATGCAGGTGTGGCCCCACTACCCTGGTCACAGAACCAAGAAAGCAAAACTGTGGGTAGAGTTTTGGGGAAGACACACCTATGGATGCAGGGTGGATCAGAAAGTGGAGAGGGCCCTATGGTCTTCTTATCTTTCCCCTTTTTTATTTTAAATTTTGTTTATTATTTGAGTGTAGGTGTGTGTGTGTGTGTGTGTGTGTGTGTGTGTGTGTGTGTGTGTGAGAGAGAGAGAGAGAGAGAGAGAGAGAGAGAGAGAGAGAGAGAGAGAGAGAGAGAGAGACACCATGTGCCATGGGGGTACATGTAGAGGTCCTGGAGGATAGGTTTGTGAAGTTGCTTTTCTCTTACCTTTATGTGGACTGCAGAGATGGAATTCAGGGCATCAGGCTTGTGTTTTCAGGAGGAAGCCCCCCAACCCTTTCCTGCTGGGCCACCTCATCAGCCTTTTCTGAGGTGTGTGAGATGTGTGAGAATGCCCGTTTGTGTGTGTGGAAGCAAGCACACGTGTATCACAGCACACACACTCGAATGAGATGACAGCCTTCTGATAGCCAGCCCTGCCTTTTCAACCTTGTTTGAGACACATCTCTTTGCTGCTGATTCCAGGCTAGCTGACTGATAACTTGCAGCATTGCTCCTGTCTGGAACTTCAGTGTGCTGGGGTTGCAGCCCATTGGGCGACTGTGTCCAGTTTTATGTGGGTTCTAGGGTTCTGAACTCCAGTCATCAGGTTGCTACCACAACATTTTTACCCACTGAGTCTCCGCTCCACATCATGTCTGTGATTTCTAAAACACGTACTGAAACTATACCTCTTTCTTAGCTTTGTTCATTAAAAAAAAAATTATCTTAGAACTATTTTATATCTGTGAAGAAATAAAACAGTGATCACAGAGTCAAGGCATTAATTTAATGGGGAAACCATCTTTTTTTTGTTTTGTTTTTTTGTTTTTTTGTTTTTTCGAGACAGGGTTTATCTGTATAGCCTGGACTGTCCTTGAACTCACTCTGCAGACCAGGCTGGCCTTGAACTCAGAAATCTGCCTGCCTCTGCCCCCCAAATGCTGAGATTAAAGGTGTGTGCCAACACTGCCCGGCGGAAACCATCTTTATCCCTTCATTTAATTAACAAATTTTAGTGTGTCTTGCACTATATCCCAGGCTGGCCTTCAATGTGGGGCCCCTGTATTTACCTCCCAAATGATGTGGTTATAGGTGTGTGCCACCATATCCATCCTGTCCTTGTTTCAGAAAAATTACTTTTAAACTAAAAGTATCACACCCACAACTGAAGTATTCAAATTGTACATTAGGATAAAAAGTTACAAAGTGTATTTTTTCTGCTGCTCTTTCTAGATCCTGTTCCAACTTTCCACCAAAGCATCTACAATGAACAATTAAAGGTCTCTCGGGCATGTTTCTGGAAATTTCTAAGGCATAAAAAGTATGATCATTTTTTTTCTTCACTTGAGGTTTTTGGAAATTGTATTACTGCTAGTAATATACAGATTAGCCTACGGTTTTTAAATTTTTTTAATTTATGTGTATGGTGGCTGTGTGGTGGTTTAAAAATGCTTGACCCATGGGAAATGCTACTACTAGGTGTGGCCTTGTTGGCGGAAGTGTGTCACTGTGTAGGTGGGCTTTGAGGGCTCCTAGTGCTCATGGGCTGCCTGTGGAAGAATCTCTCCTGGGTGCCTTCAGATCAATGTAGAACTCTCAGCTCCTCCAGCACCATGTCTGCCTACACACTGCCACGCTTCCTGTCATGACAATGGACTGAACCTCTGAATCTGTAAGCCAGCCCCAATTAAATGTTGTCCTTATAAGAGTTGCCTTGGTCACGGTATCTCTTCACATCCATGAAACCCTAACTAGCACAGAGTGTTTTGTGTGCATGGATATCTGTGCACATGTGTGCCAGGTGCCCATGAAGGCTAGAAGAGGATCCTCTGGTTACAGATGGTTGTGAGCTGCCATGTGGGTGCTGGATCTTTTAACTACTGAGACTCTAGCCTACTCTTTTTTATTTGTCACTGTTTTGGCATGCTGTGGATTGAAGCCTTGTACAGACCACACACTGGCTATTCTTCCTTTTTTTGGTGTATGTGAGTACAGGTGTGTGCACATTCATGTGTGTAGTGGTGCAAACCTGTATGTAGATGAATGTGAGCATCTGTGTGTGCAAGTGTATGTGGAGGCCAATGAACATCAAATGTTGCTTCTTGGAGACCATCTACTTGTTTGATGAGAAAGGATCTCTCAGTGGCCTGAAACTTACCACATAGAATATGCTAGCTGGCCAGTGATCCCCAGAAATCTACCAGCCTTGGCCTCCCCAGCACTGGGATCATAAGCCACATCGTGCTTTTGTTTTGTTTTGTTTTGTTTTGTTTTGTTTTAAGACAGGGTTTCTCTGTGTAGCCCTAGCTGTCCTAGAACTCACTCTGTAGTCCAGGCTAGGCTTGAACTCAGAGATTCCCTTGTCTCTGCTTCCCGAGTACTGGGATTAATGGCATGTGCCCACCATTGCCTGACTTTTAAAAGATATTTTCTGGCTTTTTTTTTTAACTTGTGGATTGAACATAGGTCCTCAGGCTCTCAAGGGAAGCACTTTACCAACTGAGCTATCTACCTCCCAGCCTCCTATTCTTAACACAAGGAGAATGGGGACTATCATCTAAAGATCTTCATTTCTGTTCTTATTTATTTTTTGACTAGTAGAAAAGAGACCCTGATCAGCGATGCACGGAGATCAGCGTACTCACATAAATACACCTATAGAGTCAGTCATTCAGACTGGGCATGAGCTTTGAAGTCTTGAACAAACATAGTTCAGACACTAAATAATTCAGAAACATCACATAGTTTTTCTGAATGGAGACGATGAAGCTTCACATTACATAGCCACCTGAGCTTTTCAGAGCAAAATTCCACAACGTTTCAAATACCTCTGGATCCTTCCATCCATATCCACAGGCCAGATCAGCACAGCCACAGCCACACCCAAAGCATCCCAGCCTGTTCCTACTGAAAATGGTAACTCCTGTTTTTTTTTTTGGTTTGTTTGTTTGTTTGTTTTTTTTGATACCAGATCACTGAGGCCTAGAATTCAGAGATATGCTTGCCCTTGCCTCCTGAGTACTAGGATTTAAGGGTTTGCCACCGTCACCCTTAACTCCCGGTCTTTTGTTGGTATTTTCAAGCTCTTCCTTACCTTGAACTGGGTACTTCGTATGCGAGTCAAGTTCATGAGCATGACCCCTGAGTTAACCCCAGCGGAGCCGTAGAAAGGATGCCGGGCAAAGCGACTGTACCAGCCAATCTTAGGGATTTCATGCTCTGGGGCCATGGCAGCAAGCTGGGTGGAGTTAAACTGTCTTAGAAGCTTCCAGATGTCATCCACGGGCCGCAGAAAGAGGACGTCAGTGTCCACGTAGAGAAGTGAGTCCACATCCTTTAAGATCGCCTTTGTGTACAAGGGGCGGGGGCAAAGCAAAAGCAGGTCAGAAACTATGAAAGTGGCTCAACAGGAAAAATGTCACTGATAGTGAGTGACCAACGTCGGGTTCTATACCAGGTACCACTCTTAGCTCCCATTCCTCTCTTTTCCTGTCACCTGAGGATGAGTGGCAGCCAAGGAGTGGAGGCTTGAGGGCAGATATACCTGGCTCTACACTGGCCGGACTTCAGGGGCCCTAGTCTAGTTGTAAATGGGCCAGACTTTAAAAGAGATGAAACCGGAAACATCAACTCAACACTGTAGCTCTTTTTTGTTTGTTCTTTCCTCCCACAAGTAGACCACTTGTCTTTCCCTCCTAGTTCTTTGTTGGAATAGCCAGGTATTGACAGTTCCACGTGGACGCTCCAGGCCTATCCCAAGCACTGGGACTGAGGACTCTGGGACATTGCTTCCATATCTTTCTAAGGTGATATTTTCAGCCTGTTTGGACTTGGAAGTAGAAAAAGCATGTCTAAAAAAGCTGACTAAGTTTGTAGATCTGGGATTGACAAGCTTCTCCTGTAGGGGACCAGGCAGTACAAACTCCAGGCTCTGTTGTAGCCAGCTGGCCCTGCTGATGTAACCTATGAGCAGCACGCGCAACTTGTAAGTGAACAAGGGTGTTTGTCATCCAAACTGCACGTAAGGACATTGAAAGTGGAATTTTATATAATTTTTGGATGTCATAGAATATTCTTGCTCTGTGTTTTAAAACAAACAAACAAACAAATAAACACCCATAGACTTCTATTTACTAGGAGGCTTGCTACATCTTTTCCCTAGCGTTCTCAGGTGCAGGGGTGTCCCTTACACCTACACCTGCAATCCAGCTTCCAGGGTTAGGCCTTCGAGTGTGAAACTTTAAAGCCTGAGTCAGCAAGTTGTCTCATTTTGTTGTTGTTCCCCAAACTTGGGAACAGTTTAACCAAGGAAAGATTTAACTCTTTCTGGGTCCTCAATGTAATCATACGTGTTATGAATTACCATGTGTGTGCCTCTGTGTCCAAATCCACAATGAAACCCTGACACCTCAAAGGACAGCATTTGGACATACAGCTTTGGAAGAACACTGGGATTAACTGAGGTCATAAGGATGTCATCATAATGCATTAGTGCCCTTTGGACAGTAGGGACCAGAAAGTGCCCTCTCTTCCCGGCCCCATTACGACACAGTGAGAAGGTGGCTAGTCATGCATATCAGGGAGAGAACCTTTGCCCAAACCCAACCCTGCTGGCATCCAAGTCTGGGACTTTTCCCAGTCAGAACTTTGGGAAACATGTTTCTGTTGTTTGAGGAACCAGTCACTCGTGTCTCATTGGGGAGCTGAGTAGATTAATACAGCACTTGTTTGGATCTCCAGCATTTAACAGTGTGAACACGGGTACTAAGCAATCCAGTTTTGCAGGGACTTCAACTGGACTTATTTCAATGCCTACTTGACTAACCTCAGGCTCTTTCTCTTCTCGTCCATTAGATGAACAGATTTTATAAATCAGCATATAAAATTAAAACTAACAGCTGTTATCCTATTAAAACAAAATAAAGCAAGCTGGTCAGGTGTGGTAATGCATGTCTTTAATCCCAGCACTTAGGAGGCAGAGGCAGGCAGATATCTGAGTTCTAGGCCACTTTGGTGTACAGACCAAGTTCGAGGAGAGCCAGGACTATACAGAGAAACTCTGTCTCAAAAAAAAAAAAAAAAGCGCAAAACCACTCAAAGATCCTGATTTCATTCAGAATTGTGATGAATTCTGCAATGGAGCACGTAGCCTCCCCACCACCACCACCATAATTTTTTAATCTACCAATCTATCACTTAGCCGGGTGTGGTGGCACATGCCTTTAGTCCCAGAACTCTGGAGGCAGAGGCAGCCATATCTCTGAGTTTGAGGCTAGCTGCAGTCTACAATGAAACCCTGTCTCAAAACAAACAAACACAAAAACAAACAAACAACTACCCCACATACTCCTTATTTTTCCTTATTTCCTATGAAAAGGTAAAACTGTCACAGGTTGGCACTAGTCTGTCATTCAGAAATCCGAGTGTACTGTGGAGAGAAGGGTAAACTCTCCACAAAAGTGTTAACAAACGCTTATGGTACAAAACTGCACGTCATATATAACTAGAAACCTGTTGTCTGATGCCCCCGCCCAACCATCCCAAGGGCTTCATGTCTTTGCTTTCTTTGGAAAGAAACCAGAACACACATGGTCCAAATATGAAGAACTACTCAGCTGAAGACAGGGCACAGGGGAGCTATCTACCTGTCCTGTCTGTTTTCCTAGAAACAGGACAGAGACTCCTAAAAACATAGACCCTTCTAATCTTCCCCCACTAGTTCCTACCCAAAGAGAGGAGGCACATTCTCTGAAGACCTCCACAGCTCAGAAACTGAGACTCTGCAGACTTTTCTCAACTAGCCTTTCCCCTACACTGCCCTTCCCAAAATTCCCCTGGAAGCTTGCAGCTGCTTTGCTTTGTCTTGTCATTGGTTTGCAATTTATTATTCTCAAAGGGCTGGCAGGATAACTGGGGTGGGGGTGGGACATAAAGGCATTTTACCCCTGGAAGCTAACGACCAGAGTTCCACCCTAGAGACCAATATAGTGGAAGAAGAGAACCAAGGTCTGCAAGGTGTCCTCTGATCTCCACATTCAAGCCACAGCATGTGTATCTGTACAAACACGTACAAACACACACACACACACCACACACACCACACACACACACACACACCACACCACACACACCACACACACACACACACACACCACACCACACACACACACACACACACACACACACACCACACACCACACACACACATACCCCACACACCACACACACCAAATAAACAAACAAACAAATAAATAAATAGTGGTTGTTTGAATAGTCACCAGGGAGTGGCACTATTTGAAAGAATTAGGAGGTGTGGCCTTTTGGGAGGAAGTGTGTCACTGGGAGGGTGGGCTTCAGGTTTCAAAAGCTCTTGACAGACTCCCTCCGTCTCCCACCTCCCTCTCTCTTTTTCTCCTCCCTCTCTGAATCAGGATCTATTTCTTAACTACTTCTCCAGCACTATGCCTGCCCTGCCTGACGCCATGCTCCCAGTCATGATGTTAATGAACTAAACTTCTGAGACTGTAAGCCAGCCCCTAACTAAATGCTTTCTTTCTTTTATAAGAGTTGCCTCGGTCATGGTGTCTCTTTAGGGCAATAGAACAGTGACTAAGACAAATAATATAATGAAATGTATGGTTCTCCGTTAAATAGTTAAATAAGCCAGTCTCCTGCCCTGGTGCCCTGTGTATTCTCCCGTGTGATGTAAGTGTCATGTACTGACAAACTTCCTTCTCTTATTACTCTCCTAGAGTGGGTGGGACTAATGAGCCTAGAGAAAGATAAAATTGTTTGCCAGAAGTATTTCAGTGTCTGACACCATAGAGTGTTAAAAAGAAAATAAACTAATTTAAAACCTTAGGATTAGAGAGGGGGAGAAAGGCACTTCAACTCTTGGAGACGTTCTCTTTATTGTTGTATAGAACGAGACCTGATTAAGGCATATCCTACCAACGCTTTAATTAGCCAGGGGTCTCGCAGAAATCTACTAGCAAATTGAAGTTTACTGACTACAGTACTTTCATTGTTCTCCTTGGTCTTTAGTCATTGCTATATCGATACTTTCTTTAATAAAAAAATAGGTTATCAACCCTCATCAAAACAAAAAAGGGGAAAAAAAAAAGGAAAAAGGATAGGAGGAAGGTCCAGGAAAGGAAAAGGAAGCAGGGAGTTATTATAACATGAAGGACTGTCCCTCAAGAGGGGAAAGCTGATGTACATGGCTGGAATTATATAAGTAGAGTCCCTTTCTATCCCATCGTGGTTTTAGTTTCTGACACAAGATCTCACTACATAGCCTATGATGGCCTTGAACACGGCATCCTCTGGCCTCTGCCTCTCAAGTGTACCACCAAGCCCAGTTAGGATGAAAATGGGGTAATGCTTATCTATAACAACATCTTATTGCTTCATATATTTGTTTACTATTAGAAAGGATGACTTGCTGATGCCAGTTCTCTCCTTGTTGACCATGTGGAGTTTTAGGACTGAACTCAAGTCGTCAGGCTCAGCAGGAAGTGTTCCTACCAGCTGAATCATATTGCCAGCCCTGTCATTTCCTTTCTAACAGTAACCATTGATTTGGTTCAAACATATTGTTTGTCTGCCCTAGAGGTGTTGCAGGTGTGGCTATTATGGTTAGCAGGTAGCAGAGAAGCTGGGCATTGTGGGAGAGCTCTGGCCCTGGGGTCATGAGAGTGGTAGAACTGGCCCTGTCTCTCATTGGCTGCAACACTCAGAAAAGTAGGCCCTGCAACTTGCCTGAGCAAAAGGGTAGAGCTGGCCTTGGCTTCAGAGATTGGGGATGAGCCCCCATGGGCATGAGAGCCAGAGAGCCAGCCCAGCCCTTTGCCTGTTGAAGCATTTGGGAGAACTGGCCCTGCACCTCACCTGGGCAGCACAGTAGAGCTGGCCCTGATGGTGTGGGCTTGGATGAGCTGGCCTCTAAGGCATGAGAGCTGGAGAGCTGGGTCTGTCCCTTGCTGGCAGCAGCATTGGATACGTCAGCCAGGGCAAAGCAGGAGAGCTCACCATAGTGGAAGAGCTGGTGGGCTGACCAGATCAGATACCTCTCAGGCCCAGATCCAGGGCTTTGAATTGGCCCACCCCAGCATCTACCCAACTGATGAATTGCTGGAGGACATGAAGGGGCCAGTATTGCAGATCCTGAACTATAGGGTCTCCATGACACAGGGCAGCAACAGATATCCAAGTGGAATTCCAGCAAGGTTTCAGTATTGATTGAGTACTAGAAGCCATAGGTCTCAAACCAGTCCAAGGAGTCATCGCCATAAACATTTTCAAGCAAAGACATGTGGACAAAAGGGGCACTGTGGGGCACACTGTGACATGCTACAGCTTCCACAATGAGATTTTTTTTTCTCTGATGGAGGGGAGGTTACAAAGGTGGAGAGCAGAAACAAGGGGAAGGGGAGATGAGTGGGATTGGAGTGCATGATGTAAAATTCACAAAACCAATTAAAAGTTAAAAGTATATGGTTTGATTCTGAAGACTTTAAGGGTTAGAGTTGAGAGATGAGGTTTGGTCTTGCTGTCTATTGTAATGTTAAGTGTGGCCTCAAGACCTGGAGTCTGCACATAGACTCAAGTGACCCTGTCCCCAAGTTATTTATTATTCATAAATAAAAGATGCCAACAGCCAATAGCTGGATAGAAGAGACATAGGTGGGCTTTAGGATTTCCTGATTTGGGGTCAAAGAAGAACAGAGAGAAAGAGCGAGAGGGAAGGAGGAGGAGGGAGAAGAAGAAGGAAGAGAAAGAAGAGGAGGAGAAGGAGAAGGAGAAGGTGAGCCCCCATATGTTGAATGAATCATGAAAACATGGCCCTGAGGGCTGGCCAATTGGAGTTAAGAGCAGCCCAGATGAAACATAATAAGTAACAACTTGGAGTTATCGACAGGAAAGTAGATTTAATACCATAGAGGGTAGATATCTGCCCAGCTTTTGTGCTGTTTAAATCTTATTGTAAATAATAAAAGTTTCGTGTCTTTTATCCGGGAATTGAATGGTCAAAGGCAAGGTAGAAACCCCAGATTGGGATTAAAATGTCTACAACATAATACATTTAAGAATGGAATTGAAAGTGTTCTGCTTGAACTTGGTTTTCTGCTTAATAACAAATGTTGGAATTTCCTCCCTCATAAAAGGTGGTAGGACTTTTAAGCAGATGATTCAATCACCAGCTGAATTGAGACTTTGCTGAGAGCAGAGGATAAATGACAAAGTAAGACTATCCTTGAACTTTGGTCTTCGTGCTCTCCTGATGTGTGCTGTTCTGCCCTACTGTGAGCTCTCACCCTCACCAGAAGCTGAGCAAACAGCACTGCTGGGCTCCTGCACTTCTGAGCCTCCAGATTTGTAGGCCAAAATAAACCTCTCCTTTGCTTTGTTTAGTTTTTGCGGTGCTAAGAGTTGAGCTTAGGGCCTCATGCATATTAGTAGGCAAGAGTTCTACATCCCCAATCCCAAACTTTTGTTCTTTATAAATTCTCCATTCTGTTATAGCAACAGAAATAGACTATAACGGTTGCAGAATCAGTTGAACTGTACTGGCTGGTTTTGTGTGTCGACTTGACACAAGCTGGAGTTATCACAAAGAAAGGAGCCTCCCTTGAGGAAATGTCTAACAGCTGTAAGGCATTTTCTCAATTACTGATCCAGAGGGGAGAGCTCCTTGTGGGTGGTGTCATCCCTGGGCTGGTAGTCTTGGGTTCTATAAGAAGCAAGCTGAGCAAGTCAGGGGAAGCAAGCCAGTAAGTAACATCCCTCCATGGCCTCTGCATCAGCTCCTGCTGCCTGACCTGCTTGAGTTCCAGTCCTGACTTCCTTTGGTGACGAACAGCAATGTGGAAGTATAAGATGAATAAATCCTTTCCTTCCCAACTAGTTTCTTGGTCATGATGTTTGTGCAGGAATCCTGACTAAGACATGAACATAACCTAAAAATGGCAAATTAGGGGCATATATGTCAAATTCAGCCCAAAGCTATATTATTATTATTATCATTATTCATTTTGGCATAAAAGGACTTTTAAAATTTTGAATTACTTGCCTAGCTTTTACAACTTTTATCATTATTTGATGTAGATGAGTGTTTTGCTTGCATGTGTGTAGGTGCACCGGTGCGTGCCTGATGCTTGCAGAGGCCAGAGGAGGGCAACAGATCCCCTGAAACTGGAGTTACAGTCGATGAGAGTCACCACGTGCTGGAAATCAAACCTGGGTCCTTTGGAAGAGCAGCAAGTACTCTTAACCACGGAGGCATCTCTCTAGCCCCATTTACCCAGTTTTAATTTTGTTTTCCTTTGTTGCCAGGCATGGTGGCACACAACTTTAACCCCAGCACTATGGAGGTAGAAAAAGGCTAATCTTTGACAGTCTGAGGCCAGCCTGGTCTACATAGGGAGTTCCAGGCTACATAGTAAGGCCCTGTTTCAGACTGTTTATTTATTATCATCATCATTAGCAGTAGTTGTATAGTAGTAGTTGTGTGTGTTATGCATATGTGTGGGGCACTCATGCCATAGCACACATGTAGAAGTCAGACCATTTGCAGGAGTTCATTCATTCACTATGTGGCATCCACTAGGATGGAATTCACATGGTCAGGCCTAGTAGCAGATGCGTTTATTTACTTGTTGAAACTTGCCAACACTGTTCATACTTTCTTAAAAATAAAGAGCTCACAAAAACATCTGAGTGTCTACTTTCCCATAGGACAATGTGCTGTTCTTGGTAACAGACACCTGTAGTGTTCTCAGTGCAATGGAAGTCTCCTAAGTGCCAGGGATGACCCAGCCAAACAAACAACTATCTGCCTATAGGAGGTGGCAAGAAGATAAAACCTCTGATTATATAGTATATATAAGCAGGTAGAAACCACACAGGGGAGTTTACAGTGTTTGCTTATTCAAGACAGGATTTCACTATGTAGCCCAGGCTGGTCCAGAACTCACAACACTCCGGCTTCTGCCGCCTGAGTTCTGGGGTAACAGGCTTGTGCTTCTCTAGTTGGGTGGGATCTTGTGATCTAAAAGCTCAGCTCAGAACAGGTTCACATTGGGCACATGAGAAGAGGACAGGGGTGTGTCTGGCACACCAATGACAAGAGACCACATGGCTGGACACAGCAACAATGGGAAGAGTCCAAGATGAAGAGAGGTAGCAGGGGGCTGGTGGTTTAGGGCCGAGGACATTCTTGTTTGGACTCTGTGGGATGGTAGCCACTGGATGGCTCTTCACTGAGGGACTCTATCACTCTGTGGGATCATCCACTGAGACCAGACTGTTGAGAAGCATAGACAAAGCAGGGAGATTGGTGAGTTGAGATTGGAGGATGGACTGACTCTGGTGACAACAACCACGGAGTAGGAAATGGTTCAATCCTAAGCAGACAGAAGCCATGGGGATGACAGATGGACTAAATGTGGAAAGGCAAAATCAAGGACAATTCCAGGGATATTCACTCAAGCAACAAGAAACCATGGTAAAACAGATCTTCATCACCCTGAGGTTCCTCAGAGACACTGGATAGTGCAGGTGCCAAAGCCTAGCTCCCTCCTTCTTCTTCCTCCTTCTCCTCCTCTTTCCTCTTCTTCCTCCTCCTCTTCCTCCTTCTCTTCCTTTTCCTTCTCCTCCTCCTCCTCCCTCCTCCTCCTTTTCCTTCTCCTCCTCCTCCTTCTTCTCCTCCTCCTTCCTACTCCTCCTCCTCTTTCTCCTCCTTCCTCTTCCTCCTCTTCCTCCTCTTCCTTCTCCTCCTCCCTCCACTACCTAGCACCAGCTAGCCTGGGACTCACTGGGTAATGCAGGCTGAGTTTGAACTCACAGAGATCCACTCGACATGTGACACCATACCTGGCTTCCTTTCTTTTCTTGTTGCAGTTACAAATATACTTCAACAAGACCAACTTAAGGGAGCAATGATTTATTTTGTCCATGGTATCAGAGATGTTGTGGGAGCTTGGAGGAGCAAGTCCCATTGCATCCACAAGAAGCAAACCAAAACAAAGTGCTCAGCTCCTTTGGTCCCCGTTTTCCAGTTCCAAGATCTCAGCCTTTCTCAGGAAAGGATACCTCTAGTCTTCCCACATCAACTAACACAATCAAGATAACATTCCTCAGGCATGCCCAGAGGCCCATCTCTTAGGTCTCTTTAGAGTCTGGCAACTTGACACCAGAAGTCCTCAGATTACTAGTGAACTCTCCTTTCCTCAAGGGAGGGGGACACAAGATGGTGAGCACCTGGCCTCATGGGAGGTGCCCAAGTTAAGCTGAGTGGAGACTTTCAATATGCTTTCTCTGAAAAGTAGATTATATGGCAAAAGAAATACACAAAGGCACCTCTCAGAGGTGGGGGAAGCCTCCCCGAGGGATTTTGAGTCTGGTGTATCCGTGGAACCCACTTTAAGGCAATTATCATGTGACTTTGGACATGATGCTGGGTCTTTGGGGCCTCTGCTCCCCCATTTGTAAATAGTAGAGGTGAAGTGGAAACTTAAGGGTTCTTCGAAAAGTCAGTTGGATGGTGTTTTGCTGTAGCAAACATGTAAAGGAACATTTAGCTGAAGTGGACACAGTTGAAAGACTAAGGCAGACTCTTGAAGGAACGTTTAGCTGAAGCAGACACAGGAAAGGATGTTTTGCTAAGGCAAGCACATGAAAGGACACGTGATGAAGGATTCTTTGCTAACAATATGCATATATTGGTCTACATTGTGTAGTTGAGCTGAATTTGTGATATCAGCAGAGGCAAGACCTGTGCAGAGGCAAGACACATGGAGGACTCGACAGACAGTGACGTAGGCTGAGCGAGGCTTGCTTATACAGCTAGCTGTGCAACGCTTGTTGGTCTTCACTGGTCTTCACTTCACTGAGAGAGGCATAGCGAACTGGCATTCCTGATGGTCTCTCCTGCTGACTCCTGCTGGCGCTGAGCCTGAAGCCTAGCTGTCTCTGCTAGATAGTGCCACCATTGTTGGTTCCTGTTTGCTATCCCAACTCTACCCAACTAGACTGCTGGTGAAGTGTTTGCGAGCAGATCAAGGTGCTGCTGCTGACCTGTGAACTGAACTGCCAATTTACAGACAACATGGATGGGAGTTGCTCCAAAGAACCTTTCTAAACAGGTCCACTCCCCCCCACACACATATCTTTCTTTCCCACTACCTTTGGGGGGCTAAAAGGGAAGTTAAAGCATTTAAGAACCACCACTAAAAATAGGTTTTAAAAAAATTAAAGTTACACAGAGTCGTAGCACTAACTGATCACATGAACATACAAGGCTCTCAAACAGCAGCCAGGTAAGTCTATAAGCAGCAGCTTTGCTTGCAGAAACTTCTGCTCTGTCTAAACCAAGGGCAGGTCATTATGGTTCACATCAGTGTACACGTCACATCTAGACAGGCAACAACCATGGAAAGCATTTTATGTCATCAAAGTCAAGAGGAGAAGAAACAGCATTTTAGGACCTTCCAAATATCACAATGCACAGGTTATCGTGACTAGAAACTGGCACTAAGCCTTCTCACAATTAACCTGTAAAAACAAAATACAAAATGACTGTAATAACACTCCATCCCCGTAGGCCTGCAATCATGCTAGTATCGTTGCTGGTTATGTTATAATGGGAAGAATAATATTTACCAAGAGTATATAGAAGTTGCCATTCTGATTCCTTTATGGAAACTAATGAACACTTGGTGAGAGGCTTTTTTAACAAAGAGAAGTAGGGTGGCACACAAAGGCCATCTGTCGACAGTGCTGCTCAGCCCTTCCATTGCCCCAACTCTGGACAGCCACTACGAGTGACCTAGCTCAGAAAAATGTGCTAAGGGTGTAGGAGAGATGGCTCAGCAGGTAAGAGCATTTCCTGCTCTTCTGAAGAACCTGAGTTCGGTTCCCAGCATTTACATTGGGTGGTTCACAACTACCTGTATGTAACTCCAGCTCAGGGGAGCTGATGGCCTTTTCTAGCCTGTGTGGGTACCTGCATACATGTGGCATCATTCACACAGACACACAGACACATAGTCACACAAGTACAGACATAGACACAGACATAGACACAGACACACAGATACAGACACAGACACACAGACAGACAGACAGACACACACACACACACGTAAATAAATCTTTTTAAAGAAGAAGAGAGAAAGAAACATCTGTCAAATGTACTGGGTCCTAGCCACAGACAGCCTGATTATCGGGAACTCACTGGCTCTCTCTCAAATTCATCTTGCTCCACCTGTGGACCAATTTCCTCAATACAACTGGGTACAAATTTTGTGTGTGTGTGTGTGTGTGTGTGTGTGTGTGTGTGTTAAAATCTGACTAACTACATTCAAAACATCTGGACCTGCCCATTTCTCTCCATTTTCTGCCCAACACCAAGGCACTTTGATAGTCCCCCAGGAATCTGTGACGTCCTCCATACCTGCCTCCGTCTACCCCACTCCTCACAGGGAGCCATGGAGACTCTCTTAGCTTGCATGTGATTTCATGTTGACCCAGTGGGGATTTCCAACTGCTGTATTTAATTACTTCGTATTTGAAAGTTACCAGGTCTTTCTGCATCCACTGCTCATTTAGCTCCCTTGTCGTCAGGGAACACTGCATGACTTCAATTCACCAAGCCTTGTTTTATGGCCCAGCATATGGTCTATCTCTGTGAATGTTTCCTGCAGATTTGCAATACATGTTTGCTCGGCAGTTGGTGGGTGGGGCGTTCCACCAACAAGTTCTGTGGCTGTCCCTGACTGAGGTCACCCGTTTGATAGTGTTGCCACGGTCTTCTCCATCCACACTGATGATAACCATGTGTGCCCCATGGAGCATCTTTTCCAGACACACAGAGAGAGGGAACAGTGAGATGAACTGTGATTTTTACCCATGACACTAGGTCTGTCCCCTTCCACATTCTGCCCCTTGCCTTGGGTTTGAGAAGAAGCCCCAGCAGGGACATTTATGACTTAGGATAGTCCATTTCCCAGCACTATTTATTAAGGGCCTATTGTCTTAATTAGCTTTTTGTTGTTGTGATAAAGACCTTTATCAAAAGCACTCTATGGAGGAAAGGTTTTACTTGGCTTACACTTTTAGGCAATGGTTCATTATCAAGAGAAGTCAGGGCAGGAACTCAAGCAGAAATCTGGAGGCAGGGACTGAAACAGAAGCCACGGATGAACATTGCTCACGAGCTTGCTTCTTCTAGCTTGCTCAATGCAATTTCTTAGATACTCAGGACCATCTGCCCAGGGGTGGTATGGCCCTTACACATCAATCATCAATAAAGAAAATTGCCCCACAGGCTTTCCCACAGGCTAGTATGGTTGGAAAATTTTTTCAATTCCAGTTATTCTCCCCAGATAACTAGCTTCTGTTAAGTTGACAAAAACCCAAGCAAATACAAGCCATTCTGGGCTTCCCCGATGCCAGGCAGAGCTGGGCTCACACAGGGCAGCGTCCTCAGCTCTGGCTCCAGCCCTTCTTAGAAAGCTCTTCTGAGCACCCCTCTTCTTTCCCTCCATGTACCCTTCATCACACTCCATGACTCCCTACCTCCTTCCACATCCCATCACCAGTGACCGTTTCTCAAACTGCCTCCTCCCTCCACTAGAACCAAAGCCCCAGAGGAGCCAGAATGGAGTAGCATCTCAAGTCCAGGTGTCTGGGACAACGCTCCTGCGACACTGTCTCAGAGCCACTACAATCTTATTTACTTATCACGCAAATGAAAACTTCATCATTGCTTTAAAAAATGATTTTATTTTCCTTGTTTAACGTATATGGGTATTTTGTCTGCATATATTCACCACTTGTGTGTCTGGTGCCTGTAGAGGTAAGGGAAGGGCATTGGATCCACTGGAACTGAAGTTACAGATGTTTGTAAGCTGCCATGCAGGGCTGGGAATCCAACCGGAGCCCTCTAGAGGAGCAACCAGCACTCTTAATGGCTGAGCCATCACTCCAGCCTCATTTTATTCTACATTTATTTATTTAATTTAATGTTTGTATGTAGACACATATCCTATGGCACATGTAGAGGTCAGAGGGCAACTTGTGGGAGCTGGTTCCTTCTTGCTACCAAGTGGATCCCAGAGTTCAAACTCAGCTCACCAGGCCTGGCGGCAAGTGCCTTTACCCACTGAACCATCTCGTCAGCCTCACTTTCATTTCAAATGCACTTCAAGACTGATTATAGAACGCAGAGACAGACTTAGCAATAGGAAGCGTATAAGACTTGAAGAAAAGCTAATATGCCTACCATACAGAAAGAATATTGTTCTTTTGCTATGTGGGCCTGTGTATTACCACCCACCCCTGACATTTGTTGACAGACATCCATGTCTCCAAAAGCATAACTGCCTTCCCTGTGCCTTCATTTTCAATGCTTCTTTTTTCATTTGTTTTATTTTGTTTTCTTTGGGACAGGATCTCACTATGTAGGTCTGGCTGGCCTTGAACTTACAAGGAACTCCCTGCCTCCACCTCTCAAGTCCTGGGTTTACAGGCATGTGCCACCATAGCCAGTCATCTTAAATGTTTTGTTAGCATATACTATTTATATATATATATTACTAGGTTTCCTTATGACCTTTAAATATATGTACATAAGGTAGTTCCGTCATTTTCACCGTCACCCTCTCCTGTTCTCCCTTCCCTCCTGCTGATCCCGTGGACTTTCATGACTTTTTGTTTATGACCTAATGAGCTTCGCTTTGGTTGTTTACAGGAGTGTGGACACATTACCAGTGTCTACACCTCTGAAGGCATGTCTTTCCTTCCTCGTCAACCATTAACTGGGTATAAAGCCTTGGGGGGAGTGGGCCTCCATGAGATGCCCAATCTGTGCAGATAGTCACACTGCTATGAGTTCAAGGATGCGTCAGCAACATCATGCCTGGAAGCCGGTGCTCCACACCTCCCCCCATCTTTCCTTCAATCTACATTCTTTCCACCCTCACCCCCATTTTTTCCGACTAGACTACAGTTTTCTTTATACAAATGTTGTCTAAGGAACATTCTAAGATCATCTTTGATCTCCATAATGACAGCAGGTCCTCGTCCTATTCCTGTGCGGAAGCATCTGTCAGTCCTGGAGCATACACATCTTCAGGTCAAATGCCATCCCCAAGCTGACACAAACCATCCTTGCCAAGACAGGCACAGGAGCAGGCGCAGTTGGCCTCCGGTAACCTGCCTTCTCTCTGTCTAGGCTTTTCCCAGGTGAGAGACTCCAGGGAAAGTGTCCCGTGCCCTCTGCCACCTCTCATTTCACAGAAAGGTCACTGGCTGCAGCAGGGATTTGGGGATGACATGGCAGTTACAGAGACAATAGTTATTGAGCAAACACTGGAGGCCAGGTCCATGTGGCTATTTGCACTGGTGACTGGCAACCTCTGACTGCTCCTCTCATAACAGATGCAAGCTACGCTTGAAAGAAGCAAGAGTCCAGTACTCCAGCACTTGAACTAATAGTGTTCTAGCTAAACTAATTGTAACCATTTGTAACCAGGTGATAGTCAATTAACTATGTCATAAAAATAGGAAAGAATATAGATAGCTTTATGAAGTTTTGGTCATCTAAAATACCATTTGCTTTATCCCTTCCTTGCACTTGATATAGAGACCTGAGAGTTCTGATACCTCTGGGGAGAACTGAACCCAGGTCTCCAGGGGGAGACTCCCCTTCTTTTACTGTGTCACTTCCTGGGGTTGGTGCTTGCGACAATTTTGCAGAATGTCTGGCAGATCATAGGAACATTCACATGTTCCCAAGAGCACTATTGGCACAGAAAGAAAGAGTCAAGGACAGCGGCCCAAAATCAGGATTTTTATTACAATTTTTATTCTGTGAGAATTACACACACAGACACACACAGACACACACAGGCACACAGACACAGACATACACACACACACACACATATGAGTGGCTTCTTTTCCTTTCTCCTGTGTTTCTATTAATGGTCAGTTGCCAGTATAAACTTCACTGACGTTCCAGTATAAAGAAGAGGACAGTGATGTTTTCAGGATTAAATGGAGTTTTGCAGATGTGGAGGAGAACCAGACACAGGGTGGCCACATGTGCCAGCTTCAGCCATCTGGACCACGTGGCGACTGCCAATACTCTTCTGCAAACTTATTCTTTCCCCCTAAGTATTCTGGAGAAGATTCTTTAAAACCGCAGGAGTGTCCCACTTCGATTAAGTTTTACAATCCTCATTTAGTGCTCACTGGTTAGACTTTCCTCCAGGAATTGTATTCAAAGATGTTCTCTCACCGCCTCCCACCTCTTGCTCTCTCAGTCCCTGTAGCCAAGGCTAGCCTTTTGACCCTCTTGCCTCTGCTTCCCAAGTGCTACCTAGGGTCACACGCACTCACCACTATCTCCTCATATGTCCGTTCCCTCATTCTTTCTGCATGTGTTAATTGGAATTCTTCTGTGGGGAAGAGTTGCTATTTTTACGCTCATTTACCCACTCCATTGCTTATATTTATCAGCACGGAAACTATTCCACTGTGTGTGGGAGAGGGGGCGTATAATACAGTACATATTGTCCTTGGTTTAACAACAGTTTGAATTATGGCTGCATGGGAGCATTTTATGCTCAGTAAAAACCCTACTTTCATATTTGTCTTTGGATCTTTCAAGCCGAGGTGCCATCCTCCCTGGTGGTGCGTGATGGCAGCAGCGAGTGCAGCCCCCAGTCAGGGACAGCACTGGGTTGTGCAGCTGAGCTTGTCAGGCATCTCAGGTGAGGTAAGAGCACCTGCACCTTTCTAATAATTTCGGTAAACCCACTGAAGTGAATCCCATGTAAGGCAGGAGGGTCTGTGTGGTTACTGTTCACTACTCACTTTGTCTCAATGTGTTCTAACTCTGGTCACCTGAGCTTTTTCACATGAGCTTCCGAGTCCTGTCAGTGTGTGTGTGTGTGTGTGTGTGTGTGTGTGTGTGTGTGTGTGTGTG